>NW_027437537.1:277500-500000 GCF_965140245.1 Athene noctua | reverse complement strand
TTTGTGGGACCAGACCCCTTCAGCTAGTCTGATTATTTCGTCTTGCTGTTGGTTGTATGATATTTGGAAGCACCAGTGTGCAGTAACAGGTGACTCACAGGCTGCCTTAGTTTTGGAGGTGATTCCCAATAAGGTAACTCAAGGCACAACTCCAGGTTACCCTTCCAATAAGTGGACTCTACACACTCAGCAGGCACGATTCCACAAATTACATAACGATGTAAGCAGATTGCAACTAATAACTAGCCGATGATGCCTATAACTATTGAAAGCACTAAAAGTAACAGAGGTCTCTGGTCGTCCAGGATCAATAGCCTGTAAAACAAATACACGCGTAACAAAACAACGATGGTTAGAGAGAAGGGACACCCCCCCGGTATCGATACGGTATTCTTTCCCATGGGCATCAGCAGCCACCCATGAACAGGGACTGGTGGGAGTTTTTAGGGTTAGGGGTACCTGCCCCACAGTGGGCAAGTCTACTAGAACAGCTTGTCCAGGATAATGGAGCGGGTTTGCAGAGTCTTTACTCTCCTTTTCACATTAACAATTTTAGAAGGAGGAAGTGCAGGCGCTTGCTGTAAAAGTCTTATAGAGGCAGTTGGGGACCCAAATTTCCATTTTCTTCCTTTTGAATCTACCCAGGCTTGTCCCTTCAATAGGTCAAGTCCCAGGATATTTGTGAGAAAATTTCCCAGAATCATAATAGTTTCTGCTGCAGTTTCCTTCCCAGGTAACCCGAGCAGTCAGCTGTGGCTTAGAGTCCCTGAAAACATCTCTAACCCAAATCTGCTTTTTGCCAGCAATTATGCCGTTCCGCTTGGCAACGTCGGTTTGGAGTGCTGAGACCTGAGCACCCGTATCTACTAGAAATGTAACTGGAGTTTTAAGGGGGACGAGCAGAAGAGTAATCCACAACTCTCCTTTAGTATTCTCTGTGAGCCTCCTTAAGTGGACTCACCCGCCATCCCCCGGCTCACTTACTGGGGATGGCACGTCCAGTTTCCCGACCCTAAATCAATCAAGTTCTGTTCAGGGGCAACTGGTGTTTGAGAAGCAATTACCGCTATCTCGTTAGTTTTCAGTTCTGTCCCTCCCTTCGTCCGAAAGGTCTGCTCGGACGGGGGGGCAGCTTCCTTCTGCAGTGCCCAGGAGATGTAACAACACACACAGCTGCCATTTGAGGAGGTAACTCACCCATCAGTTTAACCACTCCTCTGTTTCACCCTCTTAAATGCTTTACAAAATCTCCCCAAAGACTGAGATCTCTCCTGACTTTAGACATGTGAAAGCTGACATGTCTTTTTAACTTCTGTCGGGAGCGACAGGCACTCCTCAGAAGCAATCTGTCCCACGCGCTCTCATACTCATCTCAGCACATCCTGGGGCTGGGATCCACTTTTCTAAAGGTGTTTATGCACGCAGCAAAGGGGAAAGGCAACTGGACACGCTTACCTTCCCCATTTCAGAGAGGCCAAAAGTAATTTAAACCACCCTCCAAAGAAGGAGCGATGACGTCTGTTCTTCAGATCGGGGGCAGCTGTTCTGCGCTGCATCCAGCGCACCACTTCTGCTGCTCTTTTCAGCCGTTCCTACAAGGTGCTGGGAACAAGAGCTGGACGTTTCCACTTCCTCCGCAATCACAACTGCGTTTACACTCCCCGCAGACCTCTCGCACCCGCACGCCTCCCTCTGATTCCAGGGCACACCAGTGTTACACTCACCTCCCTGCCCGCACCATCACTACTCTCCAAAGGCCACCCCGTGCTGTTTGGCTCCTATGCCCCAGTTTGGAATAAAAACCAGCAGCAAAGAAATACTGCTCATAGAAACATCTTTAAATTTAAAAGGCTTCTGGATTCAGAAAACCTCCACCCCGCAACAGGGAGAGCCCTGCTACCAAAGCTCCAGCACCCCCCGTTCCCCTCAGTCACTCTCCCACTCTTCGGCTGGTACAGACTGGATTTCATTCCACCTGCTGATCCCGGTGCGGCCCCTCCAACTCCTCCGGGCAGACAAGTTCATCAACCCTTACACAGCAGCCTGCTCAGGAACGCTCAGCTTGGGGTACTGCTGGACTTTGGGAAAGTCAGCTCCTGCTCCAAGGTCCCCAACAGCCTGCATCACCTCTCGGAAAGGGAGGAGGGAATTTTCTGCCCCATCCTGATGTACCGCCCTTGGATGATAATTTCCTTTGTGACCTGTAAGGTGCCTGGAAGCAGAACAGGGTTACTGAGATGGAAGATCCTCACGCAATATTCCCAGCACTAGTTGCTGCTGTGGTTACAGTTATCAAAGGCCATAACAAGACACATTCTACCAGATTAGGGGGAAACAAGGAACTAGCGATTGCCGTATCACTGTCCTATCTTCGGCCACTAAAGAGTTCAAACTGGTTTAAAAATTGGTGTTATTAGACCTGACCTCAAAGGCAAGAGGCATTTTATCACTCAGCAGTGTTCCCAGTGACAGAGCAGAGAGAGAGTGCAGCAAAGCTCAACGGGGAGGAAAAAAAATCTCAAGAAAAAGCGCAGAGGCACTTTCATTCAATTTAAAACTATGCCTAGCCTAGCAGATCCACACTGCCCCGAACTGACCTCGCATCTTCTAATGCCCAAAACAGCGCTGAGGGCTGCCCTGCAGTCAGACAGCTACAGCTGGTGACCTGAACCACGATGTTAAACACGGCGAGTCAGGCTGGGGAGATGGTCTCAGGGCTCTTCTCCCACCTCTGCCAAAGCAGGGCCACAGCAGGCAGCCCCCCCGCAGGCTGGGGGCCCTGGCAGTGCCTGCACCCACCGCCTCTCCCCAGGGGCTAGAGTCTGCAGATCCAACAGATGCCCCCAACCTCGGGGCAGCACAAGGGACAAGTCAAATGGGCAAAGTCCTGCCCAGCGTGCAGCCCCGAGCAGGTCTGCAAGAGCAAGGAAGGAATTCACCCAGGAACTCTGGAACCATCTGCTGTTGGACAGGGAAGCAACGCCAGGGACTCAGGAGTCGGGTGCTCAAGCAACGAGAGGGAGAAAGTGGTTGACTGATGAAAAACCTCCAGGTTTTGGGTTCCCTAAAACAGTTTTTGTTTTCCCCACGACATGTCTGAGCTGTGCCCTCTCCTCCCACACTCAGTCCTCTAAAAAAAAAAAGTATGTAGTATGTCGGTCTCATACAGCAAGGATCTTCTACAATTGATGGTTATTTCTCTGTGCCACGATAAGACAGAATGAATGACAGGCTCACTCACTGTCAGCTTTTCATGTGTTATTGCACAGCTGACACATACATCAAGCTTCTGTACAAGCTGCGTGACAGAAGTGCCAGGAGGGTTATTTGTCGGCTGCCTAATACTCCTCCTGATCTCTTGCATCGGCGATACACAGCGTGGACTTCAGCATTTAAGATTTTAAGTCCTCATGAAACTGTGTGGCTAACTGACGTCTGCCGAGAAAGGCAGCTCAGGTGACATTCTGAACAAGATTCATCTCAGAACCATGTATAGAAAATGAGAGCAACAGCAGCAACCACACAAAAGCCTGCGAGATTGGAGGGGAAGAGTGAGCCTCGACTAAAGGATCCTGCCAAGACTTAGCAATGACCTGAAAGATTCCATGCAGCAGGAGAAAATAACCAGAGCATGTGCCCTGCCACAGCCTCTCCGCCTGCCAGACACCTCAGGAAGGGAAGGGAATCTCAGGAGACCCTGCTAACGGCTCTCCAGCCTTGACACAGCCAGTGCAAAACAAAAATCGACAAAATAGGGGGTCCCCTGCATAACTGTTTATTCACAGGCATTCTGATTTTCCTGCTCTGCTGCTAACCTTGCTGTCAAGCTCCAAACGCTTCCCGGAGCTTCTCTGTGAGGTCACACGCCTGTTTGCAATATCCCCTGTGGCTTCTCCTTCCCTCAGTTTTGTTGGAAATGAAACTGGTTTTAAGGTGGACTGAGCCTTTCAGAACACAAACACCTGCCAACTCCTGTGGATGGTGTTTTCCACTCCCTCTGGACCTCAGCTGTCTGGAACTGGAAATGGTAACAGGACACTCTGCAAATAATCGATAAAACTGCTGTTGTCTGAATTGTTTTCCCTTGGCTCCTTCCAGCCAGAGACTCACACACAATTAATACAGCTGTAGGCTTAATGAGAAGTCTGTCAGACACGGCAAATTCCCCCCCAAAACCCCTCTGTGTGCTCACAAACACGAAGGAGAACATTTTTAGAAAACCCTACACGGCCCAAGTGATGCGTACTAGGGGAGTACGCTGCTAAATTCACTTGTCTGGGGCACAAATGCTGCCGAGCTTGTGGACAGACACCACGTTCTGAGCTTCGCCTTCGCTGGAAGCTTCAGAAGTGCCTGGTTTTTAGGGTCTGAAGTGCAAGTTGAGCCTCGGTCCGTGAGCGGCTGAAGCCTGGGCAGCGATACGCCCAGCACCCAGCCAGGCAGGGCTGCGTCTGACCCTGGGGCCTTGAGAGGGAGCGTCTGTCCCTCCCCAAGCTGGGAACGGAGCTCTGCTGCGCAGGGACGGAGCACAGAGCCATTTGCACTTTTGACCAGAGTGAAATACTCTCGTGGTGGTGTTTTGGATCACCAACGGGAAAAGATATATCCCGCTGTCACAGCGACATCGGCAGGGATTTTGTTATTCCTGTCCTCTGGGCTTTTAAATTCTAGAAGTAAATTCAAGCTCTTACTTAGACTCTGATGCCATAAACGTTTTGCGATGCCGTAAAAAATTAGACAAACTCTGCCCCAAGCTGCGGCAGGAGCAGCAGCCCAGGCAGTTTGTCTCTCGGGCTCTGTCTGCCCTTAGCGATGGGATTCACCCACCAAACGGCTTCTTCCCCCCGCAGCTGTCCAGCCCGTGCCGGGGTGGGGACGGGGAGCTGCTCCCGGTGCCCCGGCCCTCTGGCAGCAGAGCAGCTGACGTTAGGGCTGTCCCGGCAGCCCCGGGCTCACGCCGGGACCCACCCGAAGCCCTTTGTCACTAACGGCCCCGCTGGAGATCCCTCAGGGCTCGGATCTGCAGCGAGAGGCAGAACGGGATTAACCCGGCCCCATCCGCCGGGGCCGCTGCTCCCCCGGGCGGGCTGAAGGACGGTGCCTTCCCGCCCCGAACCGCCGCTCCCCCCGCTTCAGCTCCCCGGGCATTCAGCACCACGAGAGCCCGGACAGGCCGCGGGGCCGCGGGGGGGGGGGGAAGCCGCTTTTCTCTTTTTTTTCCCGTTTCCCGCCCGAAGCTCCCGCCGCTCCGGGGTCCCGCTGTACTCACCCCGAGCGGCTGCTCCCGCGCAGCGGCCGGGCGAGGCGCCCTCCTCCCGGGGGTGCCCGCGGGGGGGCCGGGGGGGGCAGGACGGAGCGGCGCTTCGCTCCCGCGGAGGGCGCCGGGCGCGGGGGGGGCGGTTTCTCCGCTCCCCCCTCCCGGCGCCGGGGCTGCGGGGCCGGCGGGGGGCGGTTCTCGGCGCGGGGCCGGGACGCGGCTTCCGCCCGCAAAGGCGGCCGGTTCGCCGCCGCCGGCACCGAGAGACCCGCCCCGCTCCCCCGCCGGCGCCCGGGGCTCAGCGTCCTGCGTCCCCCCGCCGCCGCCGCTGCCCGCGACCCCCCCCGCCGGCGCCGGCCCCGGCGGGAACCTCCGCGGCTGCCGCCGCCGCCTCCGCCGCGGGGACCGGCCTGAGCGGAGCGGCGGGGCCGGCAGCCCCATTTCCTCCGGGAACGGCGGCCTGAGGGACCCCGCCCCGGCCCCGTCCCGGGTCGCTCGGGGCCGTCGCTCCGCTCCCGCCGCCACGACTCTGGGCGGACGAGGCCCGGCGGGAGTTGTAGTCCCCGGGCCGCCCCCGCCGCCGGCTGCGGCCGCCCCGGAACTACAATTCCCAGCGTGCCCCGCGCGCCGCGGCGGCCCCTGGGAGCGGGGGGGCGCCCTGGGGCGGGCGGTGGCGGCGGGCGGGGGCAGCCGCCATTTCCCGGCGGGGCCGGGGGCAGCGGGGCCGGCGGGCGGCGCCGCGATGGCGCTGGGTGAGGAGCTGCCGGAGCCGGGCCGCCGCGGCCTGTTGGGGCTCAGCGAGAAGGCGTCGGAGCAGGAGGCCGGGGCCGCGGGCCGGAACCGTGCCGGGGCCGCCGAGGGGCCGGGACCGGGGCCTCTCCATCCCCTGCCCCGCCCGGCCCTCGGCACCGGGGGCTGTCGGCGAGCGCAGAGGGCGGCTCGGCCGCGGGGCTGCGGTTGCTGCTCTGCGGGTGTTGAGCTGAGCGGTCGCTCCACGCGCCCTTTGTAAAGGCCATCGCTGCCAGAGTGGCCTCTAGATGGATCCTGTGTGTTTGACAGCTGACAACCATTGTGCTAACAGCTATTGTACTAAATATGTTTGTCCTGAATATATAGATCTCCTTATTTTTCCTTACGTATAGGCAAGAGAACAGATGGAAGTGCTCGGGCCTGGACAATAGGCCCAAGCCAGAGTCAATCCTTAGATCAATCCTGTCTATTTTATAGCTGACAGCCATTGGATTAGTAGGGATTGGACTGAACGTGTTTATGCTAAATATATACCTATCTCTCTCCTGATCTTCCCTTGTGTGCAGGCCAGGTAACAGGGTCACAGAGACAGCTGTCTGGCCCTGTGACCTGGCGTGAGACCTTGCCCATATATCAATTCGATGAGCTGGGAAACTCCCTGAGCCCTGTCCCTTCCCCGTCTTGTCAGAGCCTGCGGGGCTGCGCTGCTCAGATACGGTGCCGGGGGTGACACGGAGACGTGTCACCAAGGGGGGTCACATAGTGACCCGTCACCCAGGCCAGGTGGGGCAGGGTTCCGCTGCGGGGGGTGGGGACCATGGGCCATGGCTGTTCATTTTGGGGACAGAGACGTCGTCGAGATTTTCAGCCGTCACTAAATTTCAGAGACCCTTTCCTCCTGGTGCTCTGGTCGTTCCCGGTAGGATTGCTTTGGTTTGTGCCTTCCCCGGGGAGAGAAGGCGCCCGGCTGTGGTGGGTTGATCCCCGCCAGGAAAAGCCCGACCCGGGGATGGAACAGCTGATTTCAGCGGCGGCCTTTGGAGCAGGGACAGAGGTGGTCGGGGCCGTGGGAGAGGAGCCGGGGAGGAGGGGTGTGGGGACCACCAGGAGAAGAGGGAGAAGGGGAGGAGGCACTAAAGCTCTGAGTGTAACCCCTGCAAACGTCAGTTCAACCACAAACTTCATCTGTTTGTTGCAGAGCGGAGCTGGAGCCAAGGGGTGACGTTCCCCAACACCGTGCTGCCCAGACGCTCACGGCCACGGGATTTCTTAAAACAAGCCCATTTCTTGGGTATT
Source organism: Athene noctua (assembly GCF_965140245.1). Lineage (NCBI taxonomy): Eukaryota > Metazoa > Chordata > Aves > Strigiformes > Strigidae > Athene > Athene noctua. The sequence goes on along the minus strand of NW_027437537.1, from coordinate 492,697 downwards.
TCCTTGGGGCAGATCCCTCCTGCGCTCCGAGCAGGAGGAGCATCACGGCTGTGAGCGGGTGCAGAGGCTGCGCGGGCAGCGGGGACCCGGCTGGTGTTCAGCTCCTGACGCCGAGGGGCAGAGGAGGAGGCGCAGCCGTTCCCCATCAGGTGCCCCACGGCCTGGAGGAGGAGGGGGACAAGGGGCGGCCGGTAGGTTCTTGGGGGAAAAATGGGGGCCAGTGGGATCTGGGCGGGGGGTAAGGGGGTTTTGGAGGGACCAGGGCAGGGGGGGAGGGTGTAAATGGAGTTTGGAGAGGCCACAGGGGTGATTTGGGGTCCCTGAGGGTCCCAGGGGTACCTGACTCCCCGCCTCGGTGTGTGCCCCCTCAGCAGATGCTGCTGCCTCAGGTGTACCCTGAGCGTGTCAGCCCTGACTAACTCCAGTAGCAGTGCTGGGAGGTGCGGCGGGCGGAGGAAGCAAGCAGCCGATTCAACGTGAACGATAGAGCAAGCTTCAACTTTATTGAGAGAAATCACCCCTTATATAAGCGCTCTACACTAACCATGCACACTACTCACAGATCTATTGGGTACATGTAAAAGGCCACATTATAAAATCCCAGCCCCTTGTGGCATCTCAGACATGTCACAACATCTTCCCTCTTCTGGCCTGCCTCCTTTCCCAAGGTTGTTTTTACCATCAAGGCCATTGTGTACCTCAGTTTCTCTCTCTGTTAACATAACAGTCTGTTGTCAGCAGAACTGTACCCGGGGTTTTTCCTCTGTTTACCTCAGGCGGCTGTGACCAGCTCCTGCACAGACCCACGGCCTTGCTCTCTGCAAGCCGTTCTCCAACAATTCCCCCTTTTTCTTTTTGTGCAGGCTGCACAAGCATAAATTTACTAATATTTCTCATCATACAACTATATGCTATTTTAATAATTACTACAATCAATAGTACTATTCCTAATCACCGCAATCCTTCTTGTAACAGACCTTGTAGCCATAGGGACAGACCAACCACAGATTGTAACCATTTGTCTCAAGGATTGACAACCCCTTGTGTTTTTTGTAAACGTTGCTTCATCCATTGTAATTGGTTTTGAACTAATTGACTGTGGTCAGGCAGATTAAAACAACACATCCCATCAAAATCTTTACATCCATGCCCCTGGGCAAGTAAAATAAAGTCTATGGCAGCTCGACTCTGTAACACAGCGCGCCTTAAACTGTCGAAGGTACCTTATCGAGTACAGAGCATCCCACATACTATCGAAGAGCAATCACATGAAAGCAAACAAACTAGGATTGGTTCTATACCACTGCCCACAAGCCTTCACGCCCTCTACGGTTGGTCCCGTTATGGTGTTCACACGTAGTTCTTCTGTTAGGCAAACATCTTATTTCCCACAGCCCGGCATCCTTATTTCTTTGCTACTCACGCAGTTTCTCATCCTCTCGGCCTTGCCGGTGTTCTTCCCAACAGCTACAGCCTGATGACAGTGATGCCACTCAGTCTGGATCACTCATGACATGTCCGCTGTTTCCCAGGCATTCCACAGATCCCCCTTTTTGTTTTTGAGTGATCCAGACCCCTTTTATTGTTCAGTCCATCGTTCTCATAAAACACTTCCACACACAGGTTAATACCATTAAAAGGATTACAATGACAATTTAAACTGTTATTTCATGTAAAACCAAAAATTTTTTAACCATCTAACAATTGGTAACCTTTTAGTCAAATCATTATTAAACCCTCTTCCTTCTTCAAGATGTAAACTCATTGTATAAACATCACTACAAAACCTAGTGCTATTCACCGGTACTGCTGAAGGAGTCACATCTTGCCATCTCAGCCAGATTGTCTGATTATACCAACCATAATGACCAGTACAACTGGCATACCAAACAGGGCTGGGATGGGTCGGCAGCAGTTGCTAAGCCCAGGCAAAATGCCTACTGTCCTGATTGATCTTTCCCTGCCACCTTGGCACAACTCTGCAGTTTCTTATCTATCTTACGAGGCCTGTTCTTCATCAGAGCTTCGCTGTTTGTCAGGAGCTGTGTGAGGCCGATGCCTTCCAGCCCTCCCCTTTCTTTGGTTTGCTGCGGCACCTGCAAGACTTGTTTGAGAGCTGTATCAATTAAGGGTTAGACAAACTTCAAAACACAGCATACTTAGAATGGTTCTAATTAAAAAGAGTAGACTAATTTCACTATCCATATTTAAGGGATATGACTAAATAGTACAAAAATAAACAGTAAGGAAAATATGGTACTAACATTCAGATCCGCAATCGCTGGGGAACCCTGGATGCAGCGAGAATTCAGAGTGCCCTTCCTCACAAACTGGAAACCCTACGTGATGTGTCCCTCCGTAGGTGAGGCATCCAACGTCGCTGCAAGCAGGTCCGGCCTTTAAAGTAACAGGCCAAAATAACGGGCAACTTGCTTTGAGCGGAAACATCTGATTCCATCCTCCTGTTGGGTTCCACCTGGAGCCTGGCCAGTACTCCAGGGGGAAAACCAAGGGAGTTTCTAATAAGGTTAAATACTTGAGCTCTTAATTCTTAATATTGCTAAACAAAGAAAGTGGAATACATACATTCTTACAGCATCTTATCCTTATTAATAACCGTATTTTATCTAAACTACATTTTGCACAAGTGACTAGTAAGCCTAGATATTTCATTAAGGAGTTACAATTACTGTTAGCATTTTCTCGTAAAAGAATTGGCAGCTGTAGTGCAGTTTGTCCTGTTGCAGTAGCAAACATTACCCAGACATTCTGCTGAAATGACCAGTCGAAGAGACCGCAAACTGTCGGCACAGGGGCACCCACAGCACCCACAGCTGGATCCTGAGTGCTGGCTGCCTCTCACCCTCAGCTGTGGTTGCACACACCCTGTCGGTGACCATCGGAGATGAGACCTGTGCAGACACCAGCATCACCTCTTCCCCAGGGTATTAAAGGAACTGGTCCTTCCCAGTTCCCCCTTTCTAGGGTTTTGTTAACACTTGAGCTTTGCTCTGGACTTCTTGTTGATCTGGTATCTGTGATGAGAAGTGACACAATACTGGTGGCACCTGCGAGACAGGGCAATGTTTAAAAGGTTTGAAGAGATGGAGTCTGTCTGGTATTCAGGGCAAGTTGCAGGGATGTTTTTAGCTGGATGCCTTGATAAAGAAAACTGTTTTTGTACTGCGCTGACATTCTGGTGGAAGAAATGCATGTGTTTTACAGCAGAGCAAATGGTTGACCTGGAGCCAAGCTCTCTCCCCCCTTTTCTTTTTGCAAAAGCGCTTTCAAGTTTTGGCGTGCTCTTTCTACAATGGCTTGTCCGTGGGGGAAGTGCAGTATCCTTGCGATGCTTGTCTGTCTGCGATGGTGTTAGCTATGCGGTGAGGATCTTGTTTTGCCTTCTCTGTGAGTGCTTCGGGTGATGTCAGTGAAGGATCTTTCCAGAAAATATCAGATAAGCTGTGCAGATCATCATGAGTTAGGCCCACGACGGCTGTATCCAATTTATGGTTCCCAACAGTGTCTGTAAATCTTTTAAAGTCTTAATAGCAGTTTTAAGTTGTCGCAGGACAATACACACAGGTGATTCGGTTCACAAGGTGAGTGTCAGGGGGGTTTCAGGGTGGGTCGTGCTGCAGCGGTGATTCAGACAAATTTGACCCAATTTGAGTTCCTCATTGAGTCATACAGTCATGACCCCAAAATGCAATAGGGGTTTCCAATGGAAATGGATGAATATTTGCCACCCGGTTTTCTGGGCCCCTCACATGAATGAGAGCCTTGCTTTGAATTGCTGCAGCATGACACCAACCCTGAACAGCATTTGAGGTACCGGAGCCAACAGCCAGTCTGCTCACAGATATTATGGTCACATCTGCACCAGCATCTAAATGCCTGTCAGCTCGGCAGATTTTTTAGCTTTAACGAGAGTACATTTTACCAGAAGTTAACTTTGTGTTACTGTTTTAGTCCAAAAATATTTAAGGGGTACCTGCTGATCCAAATCCTGAGTAATTGCGGCTTCTTTAACAAGCTGAACAATTTTTAACTTTTTTGTTACTGAACACAGGGGTACAGGCCATAATATTGATTTTTCTCTTCATAACCAGCATCTACGACCCCTGGTAAACAAACAACCCCCGTCAGGTTGCAGATGACCTTTTGACAACATTTCCCTTAGGCAGATGGTTCAGAGGGGCACTCTCCCCGCAGAGCGTGCACCTAAATTCCAAACAACAACCAACACGGAATGACTGCCTCCTGCTAGAGGAGGTGTTTCACATGTAACTTAGAACACTGAGCCCAAACCAACCGATGACCCAGCGGGCGGGGGGGGTGTGTGTGTGCCGAGAGCGCGGTGCCGGGCTCAGCCGCAGGCATCCGCTTCGCGGCGGAGGGGGTCGGGGAGGCCCCGGGCCGCCGCCGCCAGCTCCGAACGCCGAGCACGGGGATCCACACGCTCGGTTTTCCTGACAGAGCGCTGTGCCGGCGTGAATGCCGTTTTTTTCTGAAAAGTGCTAGCTAATTTTATGGGGCCAATCGATATCCCTGAGCCATCGCCTCCAGTACAGCTGGTGTAGTCTGAGGATTTGCAGCCCGTTCTTATTAATGCTTTTCTCTAAATCTTTAATAACAGAAAAATGCCGTTCCTCCCAACGTGGCTGATGACTCGGCTCATAGCTTACAGGAGTAATAATTTTTCTTGCCATGTCCATATTCCCTTGCGCCAAAGTTTTTTCGCCTCACTTTTACATTTTTTTCGCCTCAGTATTATCTATGGATCATCCCCAATTAAAGGAGGACACAGACCAGACAGTCCAGATTCTTTTTTCAGGATTTACAGCATCAGGGTCTAAAAGATTATCACACCATTCTGATCCGTCAAACAATAAATTTGGCTCTTTAAAGTGTCCCTTAGCCTTGCCCAGACCAATCAGCGCAGCTAAGTCTTTTATTGGACTTATTCCCCGCTTTTATAAAAAGCAAAAAGTTTAAGGACTACCTCGCGTTCAAATATTCCTGCCCGGGCGAAAATTCCTTAAATTCCTTAAAATGCTGGACCGTGTAGCTTAACGACCTTCTTTAACATCCGATCAAGTAGCCAACGACCAGGTTCCTAATTCCTTAATTCCTTAATTCCTTAATTCCTTGGCCTTTCCTGGGTAAGTCCCTACTGCGGCCTTTCCGGGGTCGCCCTTCTCGGAGTGAACACCTGCAGCTGGCGCTGAGGAGGTGGCAGCGTTGCCTTCCTACTCCGAGTCCATCCGCCGCTTCCCGGGTTCCGTCCGGTGGAAAAGCAGGGATCGGGTAACCCTGCTCAGGGCGCCACTTGCGGCGGGCGGAGGAAGCAAGCAGCCGATTCAACGTGAACGATAGAGCAAGCTTCAACTTTATTGAGAGAAATCACCCCTTATATAAGCGCTCTACACTAACCATGCACACTACTCACAGATCTATTGGGTACATGTAAAAGGCCACATTATAATGTCCCAGCCCCTTGTGGCATCTCAGACATGTCACAACATCTTCCCTCTTCTGAACCTGTTTTTCTCCCAGGGCCGTTCCTTTATCACACACAAGGCCGTTGTGTACCTCAGTTTCTCTCTCTGTTAACATAACAGTCTGTTGTTTGGCATAACTGTACCCGGGGTTTTTTCCTCTGTTTACCTCAGATGGCTGCAATCAGCTCCTGCAGAGACCCAGGGCCTTGCTCTCTGCAAGCCGTTCTCCAACAGGTGACCCCAGCCCCTTCCTCCTTTCTCCCAGCTTTACACTGAGCAGACGTCACATGGTCTGGAATATCCCTTGGGTCGGTTCGGGTCAGCTGTCCTGGCTGTGTCCCCTCCCAAGATCTTGCCCACCCCGTCCCACTGGGAGAAATATCAGAAAGAGCCTTGGTGCTGTGTAAGCCCTGCTCAGCAGCAGCCACCACACCAGGGTGCTGCCAACACCCTGCAGCTCCCAGCATAAACCACAGCACCGTGAGGGCTGCTGTAGGGGAAAACCGATTCCAGCTCAGCCAGACCCAGTACAGTCTCCACCCCTTATTCCATACCATTTACGTTATGCCCAGGGCCCACATAATATTCATTTCTCCATTCCATAAGCTTTCTTCACTCCTTCAGATGTTCAGTGACTTGGCTTCCATCTGTCAAGACAGATGCTCAGGACAGAAGTATGCTTGACCGTTGGACTCCAGCACCGGCTGGGTTTGGGTCGTCATTGCACGTGTCTGGTTCACTCTTCATCGTTCCTACTTCCTCCATCACTTCCTGCAACATACAACTCATCCCACAGATTACTTTCCCCCCAAGGTTAAATGTCCTTGAGGCACACACTGAGTAGCCCCATCCTCCCACATTACCCACCAAGTACATCCAGTCCCTGAGCAAAGACAATCCCACGAGTGGGCTTGCCTTTTCCCAAGGGAGGAGCAATCCACACTGCCTTCCCCAGCCCTTTCCCTGTGTGTGCTACAGGGACCTTATCTCCTCCCACAGGATGAAGGGGGTTTGTTTGGGCAGGCCCAGGACGGGTAACAGATCCTCTGGTATTAATTAGCCAAGTGGCTTCTGCTAAATTTATATCCCAGTGCTTCCATCCCCCATTGTCCAATGCTCTCAACAGAGTCTTCAACAGTCCATTATATCTTCCAATCTTTCCAGATGCTTGTGGGTAATAAGGGATGTGACACACCCACTCAATGCCATGTTTCTTTGCCCAGGAGTTTATAAGATTATTTCGAAAATGGGTCCCGTTGTCTGACTCGATTCTTTCAGGAGTACCATGTCGCCATACAATTTGCCTTTCAAGACCCAAGATGGTATTTCGGGCAGTGCCATGATTTACAGGGTACGTTTCTAGCCAACCCGTAGTTGCTTCTACCATGGTGAGTATGTAGCGCTTGGCGTGTTCGTGGCAGTGGTCCAATAGAGTCAATCTGCCAGGCCTCACCGTATTGAAAACTCAGCCATCGCCCTCTGTTCCAGGGAGACTTTACTCGTGTGGCTCGCTTGATTGCAGCACATGTGTCACATTCGTGAGTGACCTGTGAGATGGCCTCCATGGTCAGGTCCACCCCTCGATCACGAGCCCATCTGTACGTTGCATCTCTGCCAAGATGCCCTGATGTTTCATGGGCCCATCGAGCTACAAACAGCTCACCCTTACGCTCCCAGTCCAGGTCCAGCCGAGCTACTTCAATTTTGGCAGCTCTGTCTGCTTGCTCATTGTTTTGATGTTCTTCAGTGGCACGCCTTTTGGGCACATGAGCATCTACATGACGCACCTTTAGAGCCACGTTTTCCACTCGGGCAGCGATGTCCTGCCACAATGCAGCAGCCCAGATGGGTTTACCTCTGCGCTGCCAATTGGTCTTCTTCCACTCCTGTAGCCACCCCCACAGGGCGTTAGCCACCATCCAGGAGTCCGTGTAGAGATATAATACTGGCCACTTCTCCCGTTCAGCAATCTTTAGGGCGAGTTGGATCGCTTTTACTTCTGCGAACTGACTTGACTCTCCTTCTCCTTCAGTGGCCTCAACGACTTGTCTTGTGGGACTCCACACAGCAGCTTTCCACTTCCGATGGCTTCCTACCACACGACAGGATCCATCAGTAAAGAGAGCATAACGCCTCTCATCTTCTGGTAACTCGTTATATGGCGGTGCCTCTTGGGCACGAGCCACCTCCTCAGGCCGCACTCCAAAATCTCTACCTTCTGGCCAGTCCATGATCTCTTCCAGGATCCCTGGATGGTTGGGTTTCCCCAGTCAAGCCCGTTGCGTGATTAACGCGACCCATTTACTCCAGGTAGCCCTGGTTGCATGGTGTGTGGAAGGGATGTTTCCTTTGAACATCCAATGGAATACAGGCAGCCGTGGTGCCAAGAGGAGCTGTGCTTCTGTACCAACAACTTCTGAAGCAGCTCGAATCCCCTCATATGCTGCCAGTATCTCCTTTTCAGTCGGAGTGTAGTGGGCTTCTGATCCTCGATATCCCCGGCTCCAAAATCCTAATGGTCGACCTCGAGTTTCACCTGGTATCTTCTGCCAGAGGCTCCATGTGAGTCCGTGCTCCCCAGTTGATGTGTAAAGTATATTTTGCACAGCTGGTCCTGTCCGAACAGGCCCAAGAGCTACCGCCCGAGCGATCTCCTGTTTGATGTGCTCAAAGGCTTGTTGTTGCTCAGGACCCCACTGAAAATTGTTCTTCTTTCGGGTTACTTGATAGAGAGGGCTCGCAAGCTGACTGTAACCTGGAATATGCATCCTCCAAAATCCCACAAGTCCTAGGAAAGCTTGTGTTTCCTTCTTGTTGGTCGGTGGAGACATAGTTGCTATCTTGTTGACAACATCCAATGGCACATGATGGCGTCCATCTTGCCATTTTATTCCCAAGAACTGAATTTCTCGTGCTGGTCCCTTGACCTTGCTTTTCTTTATGGCAAACCCAGCTCTCAGAAGAATCTCAATTACTCTTTGCCCTTTCTTGAACACTTCTGCCTCATTGCCCCACACAATGATGTCATCAACGTATTGTAGATGTTCAGGGGCATCACCCTTTTCCAGTGCAGTTTGAATTAGTCCATGACAAATAGCGGGGCTGTGCTGCCACCCTTGGGGCAGTCGATTCCAGGTATACTGGACACCCCTCCACGTGAAAGCAAACTGTGGCCTGCACTCTTCTGCCAAAGGAATTGAAAAGAATGCATTGGTAATATCGATTGTGGCGTACCACTTGGCTGCCTTTGACTCCAGTTCATACTGGAGCTCTAACATATCTGGTACAGCAGCACTCGGTGGTGGCGTCACTTCATTCAGGCCACGATAGTCTACTGTTAACCTCCACCCTCCGTCAGACTTTCGCACTGGCCATATTGGGTATTAAAAGGCGAATGTGTCTTACTGATGACACCTTGGTTCTCCAGTTGACGAATCAATTCTTGGATGGGAGCCAGAGAGTCTCGGTTTGTACGATACTGCCGTCGGTGCACGGTCCTCATAGCAATTGGCACCTGTTGTTCTTCAACTCCCAACAGTCCCACAACAAAAGGATCTTCTGAGAGGCCAGGCAGATTAGACAACTGTTTTACCTTTTGTGTATTCACACTGGCCACACCAAAAGCCCATCGATATCCTTTTGGGTCTTTGAAGTATCCCCTCTTGAGATAGTCAATGCCCAAGATGCAAGGGGCTTCTGGGCCAGTTACAATGGGATGTTTTTCCCACTTGTCCCCAGTCAAGCTAACCTCGGCCTCCAATACTGATAGTTCTTGACAGCCCCCTGTCACTCCTGAGATCCAGATAGGTTCTGCTCCTCTATAACTTGACGGCATTAGTGTACGTTGTGCCCCGGTGTCAATTAAAGCCTGGTACTTCTGTGGATTTGATGTGCCAGGCCATCGAATCCACACTGTCCAATACACCCGATCATCCCTTTCCTCCTCCTGGCTGGAGGCAGGGGCCCTCTATTCCTGTTCTTGGTCGGAGTACTCACTGTCTGACTCTTGCCGTGCCAGGCCGGAGGTTCCTTCTTCAGGATCAAGGGAGGTGATCTCAGTCTTTCTGTATCTGGGAGATCGCTGGTTACTTCCTTGTGGTTTTACACCAGCTACATTAGCAACCTTCTTAGATGTCTTCTTGTTGGCAGGGGTCTTTCCTCGCAATTCATGTACACGTGCTTCCAACTTAAAGGTGGGTTGACCATCCCACTTCCTCATGTCCTCCCCCTGGTCGCGCAGGAAGAACCAGAGTTCGCCACGTGTCATGCGCCTTGGCTTTCCTTTCCCCCTGACTGGGACAGAAGAGAAATGATTTCTTGGGGAGCTCCTAACATCCAGGGCACTCGCCCGTAGAGATGAGGAGGTACCAAGACTCTCTTCAAAGTTCTGAAGCCAGGAAGAGACTGCCTCCACAGTTGGCGTCCATCTTAGTCCTTCTCCTGCATCCATTTCTGGGTAGTACATTGCGGCCAAGCCGGCAGAATACGAGGATGGCGCACCTTTAATCACCTTCCTCCACATGGCCCGTGTGCATGGGACATCCTCTGGATTTTTAGGGGCTTCATCATTATCTGGATCACCACAGATGACTTCCATCACTGCTAATTCTCTCAGGTACTGGACACCTTCATCTGCAGTAGCCCACTTCCCTGGGGTGTGGTCCATAAGATCTTCCTTGAAAGGAAACCTTGCTTTAACACTTGAAAGGAGCCGTCTCCACAGACTGCAAATTGCTGTCTCTTTCCCAATTCCCCTTTCAATTCCTCGATTTCTAGCAAGGGAACCCAGCTGTTGGGCTTCCTTCCCTTCCAGCTGTTGAGCATCTGCCCCGTTATCCCAGCATCGCAGCAGCCAGGCAGCGATCCGCTCACCCGGCTGGCGGCAGTAGTCTTTCCGCAGATCTCGCAGTTCTGATGACGTCAGGGACCGGGTAGTTTCTGCCTCCTGTTTCAGTTCTGTTATTCCCTCTTCTGATGCCTTTGCTGAAGGACCAGCTTCTTCCTCCTCTTTCTCCTCCCTTATTAATCGAGGGTATGGGCCTGTTGTTCTCCTTGTCCATTGTTTCTTTTTTACTACTGGGGCAATCTCTGTTGTTGTTATTGTTTGAGTTCCCATGCCAACCACAGCCCTTTGAGAGTGCTGAACTGCAGCTCGGTAAGCACAGGCCAGGCCCCAGTACAGTGCTAGAAGTTGCTGATTCTCACTGGGATGGGCAAGACACCCCTCTGTCAGGGGATGTGTCAGTTTTGTGGGGTTGCTTGCCTGTTCAGGGGTGAGATCCCAGGCTACAGGAGGTGATAACCGTCCTAGGAATCTGCCCAACTCCTTCCACTCTCCCTGCCACCCAGGAACAGGCCGCCTCAGAGCACATTTTGGCACCGATTCACTCAAAATTTGCGTTCTCTTACACCAAGAGCATACCGAGCTCCACACAACCCACAACAGGCGAGCAGCATTAACAAAGAGTATCAGTGAACTAACATAAGGATGGCTAAGTACCTCGGGAGCCTGCAAAATAAAACCGCTCATGATGTTCCCGATTCCTTGCAGCATGTTCCCGAGCTTAACAAAATAAAGATAAGCAGCGCAATAAACAAGCCCGTGACCAGCACAAGAGCTTGTTGCTTAATAACTACTATAGCTACAGCACATTTAATATAAAACTGCCGTTGTTTTGCCCCACGTTGGGCGCCAGAATAGACTGTGATGGTTTGACTCTGGCTAAATGCCAGGTATCCACCAAGTCGCTCTATCACTTCCCCCCCCCCTTCCCTTTGTTTTCTCAACAGGGTAAAGAGGGGAGAGAAGATAAACGAACCCTTGTGGGTGAAACAAAAGCAGTTTTAATATAAGCAAAGCAAAGCAAAAGTCCGCGCGCGGAAGCAAAAGCAAACAGATTTATTCTCTACTTCCCATGAAGAGGCGATGTCGGGCCTTCTCGGGAAGCGGGGCTCCAATACGCGTAGTAGTTGCCTCGGAGGACCAAGGGTGACCCCAGCCCCTTCCTCCTTTCTCCCAGCTTTACACTGAGCAGACGTCACATGGTCTGGAATATCCCTTGGGTCGGTTCGGGTCAGCTGTCCTGGCTGTGTCCCCTCCCAAGATCTTGCCCACCTCGTCCCACTGGGGGAAATGTCAGAAAGAGCCTTGGTGCTGTGTGAGCCCTGCTCAGCAGCAGCCACCACACCAGGGTGCTGCCAACACCCTGCAGCTCCAGCACAAACCACAGCACCGTGAGGGCCGCTGTAGGGGAAACCGATTCCAGCTCAGCCAGACCCAGTGCAGGGGGAAAAGGCAGGCAGGTTTTGAGGGGAAAATCGCAGTTTTCAAGGGGGAAAAGGCAGGCAGGTTTTGAGGGGGAAAATGCAGGCAGGTTTTGAGGGGGAAAAAACCCGATTTGCAAGTCTTGGGAGTGAAAGGGTTCAGGTTGGGGGGTGGTGATGGAAGTTGTGAGGTAAAAGAGGCAGATTTCGGGGTGAAATGGGGCAGATTTGGGGGTGGAGGGCGCATAGTGTCGGAGTGGAGGCAGTTTTTGACGGGAAAAATGCAGTTAGGTTTTGAGGGGAAAAATGCAGGCAGGTTTTGAGGGGGAAGACTGCAGGCAGGTTTTGAGGGGAAAAATGCAGGCAGGTTTTGAGGGGGAAGACTGCAGGCAGGTTTTGAGGGGAAAAATGCAGGCAGGTTTTTAGGGGGAAAATGGCAGGCAGGTTTTGAGGGGGAAAATGCAGGAAGGTTTTGAGGGGGAAAATGCAGGCAGGTTTTGAGGGAGAAATGCAGGCAGGTTTTTAGGGGGAAAATGGCAGGCAGGTTTTGAGGGGGAAAATGCAGGAAGGTTTTGAGGGGGAAAATGCAGGCAGGTTTTGAGGGAGAAATGCAGGCAGGTTTTTAGGGGGAAAATGGCAGGCAGGTTTTGAGGGGGAAAATGCAGGAAGGTTTTGAGGGGGAAAATGCAGGCAGGTTTTGAAGGGGCAAATGCAGGCAGGTTTTGAGGGGCAAATGCAGGCAGGATTTTGAGGGGGCAAATGCAGGCAGGTTTTTGAGGGGGAAAATGCAGGCAGGTTTTGAGGGGGCAAATGCAGGCAGGATTTTGAGGGGGCAAATGCAGGCAGTTTTTGAGGGGGAAATGGCAGGCAGTTTTTGAAGGGGAAAATGGAGGCAGGTTTTGGGGGGAAAATGGAGGCAGGTTTTATGGGGGAAAATGGAGGCAGGTTTTAAGGGGAAAAATGCAGGCAAGTTTTGAGGGGAAAAATGCAGTTTTTGAGGGGAAAAATGGAGGCAGGTTTTATGGGGGAAAAGGTAGGCAGTTTTTGAGGGGAAAATGGCAGGTTTTGATGGGGAAAAATGCAGGCAGGTTTTGAGGGGGAAATTGCAGGCAGGTTTTGAAGGGGCAAATGGCAGGCAGGTTATGAGGGGGCAAATGGCAGGCAGGTTGTGAGGGGACAAATGTCAGGCAGGTTTTGAGGGGGACATTTCAGTTTTTGAGGGGGAATAGGCAGGCCGATTTGAGAGGGAAATTTCAGGCAGGTTATGAGGGGGAAATTTCAGGTGGTTTTTGAGGGGGAAAATGGTAGGCAGGTTTTGAGGGGGAAATTGCAGTTTTTGAGGGGGAAAATGCAGGCAGGTTTTCATGGGGAAAAATGCAGGCAGGTTTTGATGGGGAAAGAGGCAGGCAGTTTTTGAGGGGGAAATTGCAGTTTTTAGAGGGGGAAAATGCAGGCAGGTTTTTGAGAGGGAAAATGCAGGCAGGTTTTTGAGGTGAAAATGCAGGCAGGTTTTTGAGGGGAAAATGGAGGCAGGTTTTGTGGGGGAAAATGGCAGGCAGGTTTTGAAGGGGAAAATGGCAGGCAGGTTTTGAGGGGAAAATGGAGGCAGGTTTTGTGGGGGAAAATGGCAGGCAGGATTTGAGGGGGAAAATGCAGGCAGGTTTTTGAGATGAAAATGGAGGTAGGTTTTGAGGGGGAAAATGGAGGCAGGTTTTGAGGGGGAGAATGCAGGCAGGTTTTAGGGGGGAAAGGCAGGCAGGTTTTGAGGGGACATTGCAGTTTTTCAGCGGAAAAAGGCAGTCAGGTTTTGAGGCGGAAATTTCATTTTTTGAGGGGAAATTTCAGTTATTGAGGGGAAAATGCAGACAGGTTTTGCGGGGGGAAAAAGGCGGGCAGGTTTTGAGGGGGAAAAAGGCAGACAGGTTTTGAGGGGGAAAATGCAGGCAGGTTTTGAGGGGGAAAATGGAGGCAGGTTTTGAGGGGGAAAATGGTGGCAGGTTTTCAGGGGCAAATGCAGGCAGGTTTTTGAGGGGGCAAATGCAGGTAGGTTTTGAGGGGGCAAATGCAGGCAGGTTTTGAGGGGGCAAATGTCAGGCAGGTTTTTGAGGGGAAAAATGCAGGCAAGTTTTGAGGGGGAAATTGCAGTTTTTGAGGGGAAAAGGCAGGCAGTTTTTGAGGGGGAAAATGGAGGCAGTTTTTGATGGGGAAAATGGAGGCAGTTTTTGAGGGGGAAAATGGAGGCAGTTTTTGAGGGGGAAATTGCAGTTTTTGAGGGGAAAAGGCAGGCAGTTTTTGAGGGGGAAATTGCAGGCAGTTTTTGAGGGGGAAAATGGAGGCAGTTTTTGATGGGGAAAATGGAGGCAGTTTTTGAGGGGGAAAATGGAGGCAGGTTTTGAGGGGAAAAAGGCAGGCAGGTTTTGAGGGGGAAAAGGCAGTCAGGTTTTTAGGGGGAAAATGCAGGCAGGTTTTTAGGGGGAAAATGCAGGCAGTTTTTGAGGGGGAAATTACAGTTTTTGAGGGGGAAATGGCAGGCAGGTTTTGAAGGGGCAAATGCAGGCAGGTTTTGAGGGGGAAAATGGAGGCAGGTTTTGTGGGGGAAAATTGCAGGCAGGTATTGAGGGGGAAAATGGCAGGTAGGTTTTGGGGGGAAAATGCAGGCAGGTTTTGAGGGGGAAAATGCAGGCAGGTTTTGAGGGGAAAATGGCAGGCAGGTTTTGTGGGGGAAAATTGCCGGCAGGTTTTGATGGGGAAAAGGCAGGCAGGTTTTGAGGGGGAAAATGCAGGCAGGTTTTTGAGGTGAAAATGGAGGCAGGTTTTTGAGGTGAAAATGGAGGCAGGTTTTTGAGGGGAAAAATGGAGGCAGGTTTTGAGGGGGAAAATGGAGGCAGGTTTTGAGGGGGAAAAGGCAGGCAGGTTTTGAGGGGGAAATTGCAGGCAGTTTTTGAGGGGGAAATTGCAGGCAGTTTTTGAGGGGGAAAATGGAGGCAGGTTTTGAGGGGGAAAATGCAGGCAGGTTTTGAGGGGAAAATGCAGGCAGGTTTTGAGTGGGAAAAGGCAGGCAGGTTTTGAGGGGAAAAATGGAGTCAGTTCTTGAGGGGGAAAATGGAGGCAGGTTTTGAGGGGGAAAATGGAATCAGGTTTTTGGGGGGAAAAAGTGGACAGGTTTTGAGGGGGAAAAGGCGGACAGGTTTTGGGGCGGAAATTGCAGTTTTTGAGGGGGACATTACAGTTTTTGAGGGGGACATAGGAGTTAGGTTTTGAGAGGAAAAAGGCAGGCAGTTTTTGAGGGTAAAATGGCGGCAGGTTTTGAGGGGGAAAATGGAGGCAGGTTTTGAGGGGGAAAATGGAGGCAGGTTTCGAGGGAGAAATGTATTCAGATTTTGAGGGGGAAAATGCAGTTTTTGAGAGGAAAATGTCAGGCAGTTTTTGATGGGGAAATTTCAGTTTTTGAGGGGGAAATTTCAGTTTTTGAGGGGGAAAAGCTAGGCACGTTTTGAGGGGGAAAATGGGTGGTAGGTTTCGCGGGGGAAAAAGGCGGGCAGGATTTGAGGGGGAAAAATGCAGACAGGTTTTGAGGGGGAAAAGCGGACAGGTTTTGAGGGGGAAATTGCAGTTTTTGAGGGGGAAAATGCAGGCAGTTTTTAAGGGGGAAATTTAGGCAGTTTTAGAGGGGGAAAATGGAGGCAGGTTTTATGGGGGAAAATGGAGGCAGGTTTTGAGGGGAAAATGGAGGCAGGTTTTGAGGGGAAAATGCAGGCAGGTTTTTGAGTTGAAAATGCAGACAGGTTTTAGAGGGGAAAATGCAGGCAGGTTTTTGATGGGAAAATGGAGGCAGGTTTTGAGGGGGAAATGGCAGTTTTTGAGGGGGAAAATGCAGGCAGGTTTTGAGGGGGAAAATGCAGGCAGGTTTTGAGGGGGCAAATGCAGGCAGATTTAACGGGGAAAATCGCAGGCAGGTTTTGAGGGGAACATTGCACTTTTTGAGGGGGAAAAGGCAGGCAGGTTTTGAGGGGGACATTGTAGGCAGGTTTTGAGGGGACATTGCAGTTTTTCAGCGGAAAAAGGCAGGCAGGTTTTGAGGGGGAAAAAGGCAGGCAGGTTTTGATGGGGAAAATGGCAGTCAGGTTTTGAGGGGGAAAATGGCAGGCAGGTTTTGATGGGGAAAATGGCAGTCAGGTTTTGAGAGGGAAAATTCAGGCAGGTTTTGAGGGGGAAAATGCAGGCAGGTTTTGAGGGGGACATTTCAGATTTTGAGGGGGAAATTTCAGTTTTTGAGGGGGAAATTTCAGTTTTTGAGGGGGAAATTTCAGTTATTGAGGGGGACAATGCAGACAGGTTTTGCGGGGGAAAAAGGCGGGCAGGTTTTGAGGGGGAAAATGGAGGCAGGTTTTATGGGGGAAAATGGAGGCAGGTTTTGAGGGGAAAAATGCAGGCAGGTTTTGAGGGGGCAAATGCAGGCAGGTTTTGAGGGGGCAAATGGCAGGCAGGTTTTGAGGGGGCAAATGGCAGGCAGGTTTTGAGGGGGAAATATCAGGCAGTTTTTGAGGGGAAAATTTCAGGCGGTTTTTGAGGGGGAAAAGGCAGGCACGTTTTGAGGGGGAAAATGCAGGCAGGTTTTGAGGGGGAAAATGCAGGCAGGTTTTGGGGAAAAATGCAGGCAGGTTTTGAGGGGGGAAATGGCAGGCAGGTTTTGAGGGGGAAAATGCAGGTAGGTTTTGAGGGGGCAAAGGCAGTTTTTGAGGGGGAAAAATTGAGGCAGGTTTTGAGGGGGGAAAATGGCAGGCAGGTTTTGAGGGGGAAATTTCAGGCAGGTTTTGAGGGGTAAAATGGAGGCAGATTTTGTGGGGTAAAAGGCAGGCAGGTTTTGAGGGAGACATTGCAGGCAGGTTTTGAGGGGGACATTGCAGTTTTTCAGCCGAAAAAGGGAGGCCGGTTTTGAGGGGGAAAAAGGCAGGCAAGTTTTGAGGGGGAAAAAGGCAGGCAAGTTTTGAGGGGGAAAAAGGCAGGCAAGTATTTTGGGGGCAAAAAGGCAGGCAAGTATTTTGGGGGAAAAAGGCAGGTAGGTTTTGAGGGGGAAAAGGCAGGCAGGATTTTGGGGGGAAAAAGGCAGGCAAGTATTTTGGGGGAAAAAGGCAGGTAGGTTTTAGGGGGGAAATTGCAGTTTTTGAGGGGGACATTGCAGTTTTTGTGTGGGAAAAGGGAGGCAGGTTTTGAGGGGGAAAATGGCGGCAGGTTTTGAGGGGGAAAATGCAGGCAGGTTTTGAGGGGGAAAATGCAGGCAGATTTTGAGGGGGAAAATGGCAGGCAGTTTTTGAGTGGGACATTGCAGTTTTTGAGGGGGAAATTGCAGTTTCTGTGGGGGAAAAGGCAGGCCGGTTTTGAGGGGAAAATGGCAGGCAGTTTTTGAGGGGGAAAAGGCAGGCAGGTTTTGAGGGGGAAAAGGCAGGCAGGTTTTTTGGGGGAAAAGGCAGGCAGGTTTTGAGGGGGAAAATGGAGGCAGGTTTTGAGGGGGCAACTAGCAGGCAGGTTTTGAGGGGGCAACTAGGAGGCAGGTTTTGAGGGGGAAAAGGCAGGTAGGTTTTGAGGGGCAAAAAGGCAGGCAGGTTTTGGGGGGGAAAATGGAGGCAGGTTTTGAGGGGGAAAATGGAGGCAGGTTTTGAGGGGGAAAATGGAGGCAGGTTTTGAGGGGGAAAATGGCAGGTAGTTTTTGAGGGGGAAAATGGCAGGCAGTTTTTGAGGGGGAAATTGCAGTTTTTGAGGGGGAAATTGCAGTTTTTGAGGGGGAAAATGAAGGCAGGTTTTGAGGGGGAAAATGGAGGCAGGTTTTGAGGGGGAAAATGGAGGCAGGTTTTGAGGGGGAAAATGGAGGCAGGTTTCGAGGGGGAAAATGGAGGCAGGTTTCGAGGGGGAAAATGGAGGCAGGTTTCGAGGGGGAAAATGGAGGCAGGTTTCGAGGGGGAAAAGGGCAGGCAGGTTTTGAGGGGTGTGATAGGTAGTAAATCGTCTGTTCATCAAATCCAGTAAGAAGACAATAGAAAAGCAAACTGTCATATGAACTATTGTATGTTGTGCAAGACTAACAGCAAATGTTTCATTGAATTAACATGATAGTGTGAATTGTGACAGGAAGAAAGGGGGGGGAACAACAAGAGAAGAAGCATCTGCACTTCAAAAGGTGTGAAGGGTTGCAGATGCCCAATTAAGCAAACAAGAGAGTGTTCAGACCATAAATCTCCTTATTCAAAGAGACTGCTGGGCCTAGGCTGATAAGGACGCTGCAGACTTAGTGGATCATCCCATTCCAGGCAAAAGGTGAAAAGTACACTGTGAGGAGGACCTACGGCCTTCATCCCAAACGACCACCACCCATAATTTGGAGACCCTTACCCGTATTTTTAACAGCTTCTGCGCAAGCGTAACAGACTGATAAGCTAATTACCATACGAAGCGGGAATAGGCGGGTCCAAGTAATGTATATGCATAAGTGTATAATGACTATGTAACACTTTATAGTGTAAGATTGAAACAAAATGCCCTGGGGTTGCGGGCGTTGTTGGAGCAGGAGACTCCCCGGCCGCCCAGCGCTGTTTTGCTTGTCGCTGCTTGCTAAATAAAACTCTGACTCAGCCAAATTTAAGAAGTCAGTTTATACCACCCCTCAAAAACCGCCTGAAATTTCCCCCTCAAAAACTGCCTGAAATTTCCCCCTCAAAAACTGCCGCCATTTTCCCCCTCAAAAACTGCCGCCATTTTCCCCCTCAAAACCTGCCGCCATTTTCCCCCTCAAAACCTGCCGCCATTTTCCCCCTCAAAAACTGCCGCCATTTTCCCCCTCAAAAACTGCCGCCATTTTCCCCCTCAAAAACTGCCGCCATTTTCCCCCATTAAACCTACCTGCCTTTGCCCCCTCAAAACCTGCCTGCATGTTTCCCGTCAGAAACTGCCTTTTCCCCCTCAAAACCTGCCGGCAGTCTTCCCCCTCAAAACCTGCCTGCACTTTTCCCCCTCAAAACCTGCCTGCACTTTTCCCCCTCAAAACCTGCCTGCACTTTTCCCCCCTAAAAACCTGCCTGCACTTTTCCCCCCTAAAAACCTGCCTGCACTTTTCCCCCCTAAAAACCTGCCTGCACTTTTCCCCCCTAAAAACCTGCCTGCACTTTTCCCCCCTAAAAACCTGCCTGCACTTTTCCCCCCTAAAAACCTGCCTGCACTTTTCCCCCCTAAAAACCTGCCTGCACTTTTCCCCCCTAAAAACCTGCCTGCACTTTTCCCCCCTAAAAACCTGCCTGCACTTTTCCCCCCTAAAAACCTGCCTGCACTTTTCCCCCCTAAAAACCTGCCTGCACTTTTCCCCCCTAAAAACCTGCCTGCACTTTTCCCCCTAAAAACCTGCCTGCATTTTCCCCCTAAAAACCTGCCTGCAATTTTCCCCATCAAAAGCTGCCTGCATTTTTCCCCTCAAAACCTGCCCCCTTTTTCCCCTAAAAACCTGCCTGCATTCTTCCCCCTAAATAACTTCATTTTTACCCTCAAAAACTGCCTCCAAGCCGTCACTATCCACCCCCCACCCCCAAATCTGCCCCTTTTACCTCAAAACTTCCCCCGTCCACTGTCCAACCTGACCCCTTTCACCCCCAAGACTCTCAAATCGGGTTTTATCCCCCTCGAAACCTGCCTGCCCTTTTCCCCCTCGAAACCTGCCTGCCCTTTTCCCCCTCGAAACCTGCCTTCACCCCATCACTATGCGCCCCCCCACCCCCAAAGCCACCCCTTTTCACCCCCAAGACTGTCCCTTTTACCTCACAACTTGCCCCCCACACCCTCCAACCTGACCCCCTTCACCCCCAAGACTCACAAATAAGGTTTTTTCCCCCTCAAAACCTAACTGCATTTTTCCCCTCAAAAACTGCCTCCACCCCGTCACTATCCACACCCCACCCCCAAATCCGCCACTTTTTACCCCCAAATCTGCCCCTTTTACCTCACAACTTCTCCCCCCAACCCCCAACCTGACCCCTTTCACCCCCAAGACTCGTAAATTGTGTTTTTTTCCCCTCAAAAAGTGCCTTTTCCTCCTCGAAACCTACCTTTTTTCCTCAAAATCCGACTTCGCCCCGTCACTATCCGCCCCACACACCCCGAAACCGCCCTTTTTCACACCAAAATCCGCCGCTCCCCGCCTTCCCCCCACCTGGTCGCGGTGAGCTGGGCGAGGCGCTCGGGAAGGGGAGGGCGTGGCCAGACGTGCCGTAACCTCCGCGCCCCCTCCACAGGGCGGGGACTTAAAAGGGCAACGCGTGCATAGTCCCGGTGGGGCCCACCTGACTTTTGGGGGTGTCCGGGGGGGGGTTTAGGGCTCTCAGAAGGATTTTGGGGGTCTGGGGGGGGTTTGAAGCCACTTTGAGCGTTTTGGGGTGCAGGAGGGGAGGGCCCCGGGGCAGGGTTGGGGTTCACAAGGGATTTTGGGGTGCGGGGGGGAGTGCAGTAAAGTGTCCGGGGGGGTGTTGGGGTGCAGGGGCAGTATTGGGGTGCTGGGGGGGGGGTACAAGCCCGGGGGGGGGTCAGTTTTGGGGTGCAGAGGGGAGGGTGCAGGGGGGAAGGTGTATTTTGCGGTGCCGGGGAGTGGGAAATTTTGGGGTGCTGGGGGGAGCTGTCCCAACACCAGGGTGGGGGTTTTGGGGTGCAGCCTGGGGGCGGGGGGGTGGGATGTGTGTGTGTGCCCCCCCCCCCCAAAAAAAAAAACAAAAACCAAAAACCAACCCAAAACTCTCCTTTGGGTGTCCAGGGGCGGCGCTTGGGGTGGGGGGTGCACAGGGGGGACCCCAACTCCACAGGCCACCCAGTCCTGGGTCCCCAGGAGGACATTTTGGGTGGCCAGGGTTCTCCAAATGGGGGTCATGGGCCCCTCAACCCCCGGGCAGATGTGGGGTGTCCGTGGGCCCCTCAACCCCTGGGGTCCCCAGAAGACCTTCTGAGGTACCCATGGGTCCTCCCCCTCCCCCTCTCTCCCCTCCCCCGCAGTTCCAGCGCCAACACACGACTCTCCACAAGCTCAACGCGGTGGCTTTGCTGGTGACCTTCTTCCTCTGCCGCGTCCTCCTCTTCCCCTACTTGTACTGGGCCTACGGGCGCCACCGGGGGCTGCCCCTCTTGGGGGTCCCGGCCGCTCTGCCCCCCACCTACAACGCCGCCGCCGCCGCCCTCTTGGCCCCCCAACTTTACTGGTTCGCCCTCATCTGCCGGGGGGCCTGGCGCCTCTTCCGACCCCCCGCCGCCCCCCGCCAGCCCCCTTGAGCGACCCCCGACTCCCTTCCCCCCCCCCTCCCGCCCCAACTAGCGCCTGGGGAGGGGGGAAAAGGGGGGGGGGTGGATCTAGGAGGGGGGTGGGAGGGGGGGATCTATGGGGAATCTGTGGGGCAGCCTGGGGGGATTTATGGGGCAGGCTTGGGAGGGGGTCCTGGGCTCCTATGCGGTACCTTGGGGTCCCTATGGGGCACCTTGGGGGATTTATGTGTCACTCTGGGGTCCCTATGGGGCAGCCTGGGGTACCCTGGGGGATCTATGGGGCACCCTGGGTTCCCTCTGGGGCCCCTTGGGGGATCTGTGGGTCACTCCGGGGGGCCCCGTCCCCTCCCTCCCAGGTGCAGCGGCTGGACCCACATTAAAGGACTTTGGGGACGTCCCGGCCTCCTCCTGCTTGGCGGGGGGGAGCGCCGGGACCCCCATCAGCTCCCAGTATGGACTGGGACAGCTCCCAGTACAGACTGGGTCCCCCGCCACCCTCCCAGTACAGACTGGGCCTGTCCCAGTATAAAGTGAAGCCTCTGATCCCCATCCCAGTCCAGACTGGGCCCTTCCCAGTACAAACTGCTCTCCTTGGTCCAGTCCCAGTACAGACTGGGCCACTTCCCAGTCAGAACTGGATTCCCTCCCAGTACAGACTGGGCCCATTCCCAGTACCAAGTGGAACCTCTGAACCCCTCCCAGTGCAGAATGGGCATCGTCCCAGTACAGACTGGGGCCCTTTTTTAGTACAAGCTGGTTCCCCTGGCCTCTCCCAGTACAGACTGGGCCCATTCCCAGTACAAACTGCTCCCCTTGGTCCACTCCCAGTACAGACTGGGCCACTTCCCAATCAGAACTGGACCCCTTTCTCCCCTCCCAGTACAGACTGGGCTGCCTCCCAGGAGAAACTGGATTTCCAGTGCCCTCCCAGTACAGACTTTTCCCCATCCCACTACAAGCTGCTTTCCTTGGACCAGTTCCACTACAGACTGGGCCACTTCCTGGCCACAACTGGATGCCCCGGCTCTCTCCCAGTATAGACTGGGCCTTGTCCCAGTACAAACTGGATCCCTTTAAATGCTCCCAGGAGAGACTGGCTGGCTTCCCAGTCCAAACTGGATGCCCACATCTCCTCCCAATCCGGAACGCGGTGGGTCCCAGTACAGACTGGGCGTCCTCCCAGTCCCAAGAGGATCCTTGGATCTCATCCCAGTCCAGGCTTGGCCCATCCCAGTACAACCTGGATCATCCTCCTTCCCCCCCCCACCTCCCAGTACAGACCAGGCTTCTTCCCAGTACTAACTGGTTCTCCTGGTCCCTTCCAGCACAGGCTGGGCCCTCTCCCAGTACAAACTGGATGCCCTAGTGCCTCCCAGTCCAAACTGGAGTCAGCCCCTGTACCCCCGGCCTCCCAGTACGACCATCTTGGAAACCCAGTTGAAGGTTGAAAGGGAATTTATGGGCAATATCCTCAGATTTTACTATTTTGGGAATAAATAACGATAATTGTTGGTCCCAGTTGGATTTAGTAAAGGAGTTGTAGAGAAATCGGAGATATTTCACCTCCTTTCCGCCTCATTATTTTACAGTTTTCCCTCATTTTGCCTCAAAGCAGGGAAAAAAAAAAAACAAACCAAAAAAACACAACAACAAAAAAACAGCCAAAGGACTCAAATCAGGAGCTACTTGAGTAAAATTAAAGATGACTGCTCAAAATGAACGAGAATTATGAATTTTTTTATTTCTGGGAGGGTGGGTGTGTGAAGGGTTCGTTAGAGCGAGAAAAAAGTAACTTTGAGACGAAAAATGAGGATTTTCACAGAGAATTGGTGGGTTTGGACCCTAAAAATGGGGGATTTAAAGAGAAAAATGAGGATTTTCACAGAAAATTGGTGGGTTGGACCCTAAAAATGGGGGGTCAGAGGAGAAAAATGAGGATTTTGACACGGAGAAGGTGGGTTTTGGGTTTGTGACCTAAATGTGAGGGATTGTCTGTGAAAAATGCTTGGAGTCTAAAAATGAGATTTTTTGGACCCTAAAAATGAGGGTTTAGCGTAGAAAAATGAGGATTTTTCACCCAGAATTGGTGACTGGGTTTGTGCGGCAGAGCTGAGCACGCACACGACCAATGGGATCGGGCAACGCCCGTTTATTCCAACTGATTCAGCCCTTTTATAACGTTCTCCCGCGCGCGTGAGCGACACGCGGTACAAGTCCTCGGGATTGGACGGTTAACTCAGCCCGCGCTTTAAACCTTCTTCTGATTGGATAAAAAGTGCCACATCAGCCGTGCCAGGCTTCTGCCTTGTGGAACATCCTCTTCCGTCCCAACCCCTGCCGGGGGTTGTTTGTCCCGTCGAGTTTCTCCCCCCTCACTCAGGGTCACGTCCTTATCGCGTTCTTGCTCGGCGGAGGCTCTTATCGCTCTTGTTCTCACGCGGGATTGCTGACGCGGCCGTTCTCTCGCAGAAAGCCTCCAGAACCCCAACAGATCCCTCTTTTTGGTTTTGAGCAACCCGGATTTCTTGCGGGCCCTTTTGTACCGAATGTCTCACACGGGAAACCAAGCACGGCAAAATGACAGCAAGCACGATAACAAGAATTTTAATTCCCCTTTGTAACGACTCTTCCAACCATCCTGCGATTCCCGATGAAGCAAACCGTTCTGATAGGGGTGATGTTACAGCCGTTAACTTCTGCGTGTCATCCTTCCGTTTTCTCCGATTCTCACCGATAGATACCGACGGGTCGGATAAATTCATACAGCGCATTCCTTCAAACTCTTCACACCCTTGGGCTAAAAGCAGAAAATCAACGGCAGCCCTGTCCCGCAGTACAGCACGCCCAAGGCTCTCCACGCCCGTGGCCAAAGCACCGATTACATTCGATGTCAAGTTCATTTGTTTAGCCGTCCAACATGCAAAACGAGTGACGAGTTGTAATCCCTTTTTGGTCCCAGCTGGAGACACTTGCCAAAAGGCTGCGGTGCCCACGCGCCGCTCTCCTGCTAACAAACATCTTGTTTTCAACAGCTCAGCTTCTTTATCTCCTTGCTACGCACGCCGTTTCTCAGCCCCTTGGCCGTGCAGGTGTTCCTCACCCCAGCTCCAGCCTGTTGTTACAGCGAGGCCACACGGGCTGGATCGCTCACGACACGTCCGTTGTTTTCGAACCGTTCCACCAATCCCTCTTTTTGTTTTTGGGGCCATCCAGACCCCTTTTATTGTTCGGTCCATCGTTTTCACAAAACGCTTCCACACGGAGCTCAACATCATCAAAAGGTTACAATGACCATCGAAACGGTTATTCAATATAAAACCAAATCCTTGAACCATCTAGTGACGTTTTAGCCCAATCACTATTAAATACTCTTCCTTCTTCAAGACGTAAACCCGTCGCGTGAGCATCGCTACAAAACCAAGTGTCATTTCCTGGTGCTGCTGAAGGAGTCTCGACTGTCTGATTACACCAGCCATGTGTCAGAGTTGTGTGAGGCCGATGCCTCCCAGATCTCCCATTTCTTTGTTTCTTGCGGCGCCTGCAAGACTTGTTGGAGAGCTGTATCAGTCAGGGCTGAGACAAACTTTAAAACATAACGTACGTAGAATAGTTCTACAGAAGGTTAAAAGAATACAGCCCTTATAATTACTAGTTAAAAAGAGTAGGTTAATTTGACTCCCCAAAATTAAGGGATATAACTAAATACTACAAAAATAAACAGTGAGGAAAATACGGAGTAGCACACTTAATTAATAGAAGTACTAATGCTCAGATCCGCAATTGTTGGGGAACCCTGGGTGCAGCGAGAATTCAGAGTGCCCTTCCTCGCGAACCGGAAACCCTACGCGATGCGTCCATCCGTAGGGGAGGCATCCAACGTCGCTGCAAGCAGGTCCGGCCTCTAAATCAACAGGGCAAAATAACTGGCAATTTTTTTTATTTTTTTTTTGAGAGGAAACATCTGATTCCATCCTCCTGTTGGGTTCCACCCTGAGCCTGGCCAGTACTCCAGGGGGAAAACCAAGGGAGTTTCTAATAAGGTTAAACACTTGAGCTCTTAATTCTTAATATCACTAAACAAAGGAAGTGGAATACATACATTCTTACAGCATCTTATCCTTATTAATAACTATATTTTATCTAAACTACATTTTGCACAAGTGACTAGTAAGCCTAGATATCTCATTAAGGAGTTACAATTACTGTTAGCATTTTCTCGTAAAAGAATTGGCAGCTGTAGTGTAGTTTGTCCTGTTGCAGTAGCAAACATTACCCAGACATTCTGCTGAAATGATCAGTCGAAGAGACCGCAAACTGTCGGCACAGGGGCACCCACAGCACCCACAGCTGGATCCTGAGTGCTGGCTGCCTCTCACCCTCAGCTGTGGTTGCACACACCCTGTCGGTGACCATCGGAGATGAGACCTGTGCAGACACCAGCATCACCTCTTCCCCAGGGTATTAAAGGAACTGGTCCTTCCCAGTTCCCCCTTTCTAGGGTTTTGTTAACACTTGAGCTTTGCTCTGGACTTCTTGTTGATCTGGTATCTGTGATGAGAAGTGACACAATACTGGTGGCACCTGCGAGACAGGGCAATGTTTAAAAGGTTTGAAGAGATGGAGTCTGTCTGGTATTCAGGGCAAGTTGCAGGGATGTTTTTAGCTGGATACCTTGATAAAGAAAACTGTTTTTGTACTGCTCTGACATTCTGGTGGAAGAAATGCATGTGTTTTACAGCAGAGCAAATGGTTGACCTGGAGCCAAGCTCTCTCCCCCCTTTTCTTTTTGCAAAAGCGCTTTCAAGGTCTGGCGCGCTCTTTCTACGATGGTTTGTCCTGTGGGGGAATGCAGTGTACTTGTGATGCTTGTTAGCTATATGGTGAGGATCTTGTTTTGCCTTCTCTGTGAGTGCTTCGGGTGATGTCAGTGAAGGATCTTTCCAGAAAATATCAGATAAGCTGTGCAGATCATCATGAGTTAGGCCCACGACGGCTGTATCCAATTTATGGTTCCCAACAGTGTCTGTAAATCTTTTAAAGTCTTAATAGCAGTTTTAAGTTGTCGCAGGACAATACACACAGGTGATTCGGTTCACAAGGTGAGTGTCAGGGGGTTTCAGGGTGGGTCGTGCTGCAGCGGTGATTAAGACAAATTTGACCCAATTTGAGTTCCTCATTGAGTCATACAGTCATGACCCCAAAATGCAATAGGGGTTTCCAATAGAAATGGATGAATATTTGCTACCCGGTTTTCTGGGCCCCTCACATGAATGAGAGCCTTGCTTTGAATTGCTGCAGCATGACACCAACCCTGAACAGCATTTGAGGTACCGGAGCCAACAGCCAGTCTGCTCACAGATATTATGGTCACATCTGCACCAGCATCTAAATGCCTGTCAGCTCCACAGATTTTTTAGCTTTAACGAGAGTACATTTTACCAGAAGTTAACCTTGTGTCACGTTTAAGTTCAAAAATATTTAAGGGGTACCTGCTGATCCAAATCCTGAGTAATTGCGGCTTCTTTAACAAGCTGAACAATTTTTTACTTTTTTTGTTACTGAACACAGGGGTACAGGCCATAATATTGATTTTTCTCTTCATAACCAGCACCTACGACCCCTGGTAAAACAAACAACCCCCGTCAGGTTGCAGATGACCTTTTGCCAACATTTCCCTTAGGCAGATGGTTCAGAGGGGCACTCTCCCCGCAGAGCGTGCACCTAAATTCCAAACAACAACCAACACGGAATGACTGCCTCCCGTTAGAGGAGGTGTTTTACCTGTGACACTGAGAACACGGCGCCCAAACCAACCGCAGCACCGATGCCCCAGCGGGCGGCACTAGGACCCTGCAGTTCCTCGGCGGCCGCTTCCCTGGGCGGAGAACTGCGCAGCTGCAGCGGCCGCGTCACACACACACACACACACACACACACACACTCACACTCACACTCTCTCACACTCACTCACACTCACTCACACTCTCTCACACTCTCTCACACTCTCACACTCTCACACTCTCACACTCTCACACTCACACTCTCTCACACTCACACTCTCACTCTCTCACTCTCACACACACTCACACACTCACACTCACACACTCACACTCACTCACTCACACTCACTCTCACACTCACACTCTCACACTCACACTCTCACACTCTCACACTCTCACACTCTCACTCTCACACACTCTCACACTCACACTCTCTCACACTCTCTCACACTCTCTCACTCTCTCTCACTCTCTCTCACTCTCTCTCACTCTCACACTCTCACACTCACACTCTCACACTCTCACACTCTCACACACTCACACACTCACACACTCACACACTCACACACTCTCACACTCTCACACTCACACACACTCTCACACTCACACATACTCTCACCCTCTCACCCTCTCACCCTCTCACCCTCTCACCCTCTCACACTCTCTCACACTCTCACACTCTCACACTCTCACACTCTCTCACACTCTCTCACACACTCTCACACACACTCACACTCACACTCACACTCTCACACTCACACTCACACTCACACTCTCACTCACACTCACACTCACACTCACAATCTCACACTCTCACTCTCTCACACTCTCTCACACTCTCTCACACTCTCACACTCTCTCACACTCTCTCACACACTCTCACACACACTCACACTCACACTCACACTCTCACACTCACACTCACACTCACACTCTCACTCACACTCACACTCACACTCACAATCTCACTCTCTCACACTCTCTCACACTCTCTCACACTCTCTCACACTCTCACACTCTCTCACACTCTCTCACACTCTCTCACACACTCTCACACACATTCACACTCACACTCACACTCTCACACTCACTCACACTCACACTCTCACTCACACTCACACTCACACTCACAATCTCAGACTCTCACACTCTCTCACACTCTCTCACACTCTCACACACTCTCACACTCTCTCACACTCTCTCACACTCTCTCACACTCTCACACTCTCTCACACTCTCTCACACATTCTCACACTCACACTCACACTCTCACACTCACACTCTCACACTCACACTCTCACACTCACACTCACACTCACATTCTCACACTCTCACACTCTCACACTCTCTCACACTATCTCACACTCTCACACACTCTCACACACTCTCACACACACTCACACTCACACTCACACACTCACACACTCACACACTCACACACTCACACTCTCACACTCACACTCTCACACTCACACTCTCTCACACTCTCTCACACACTCTCACACACTCTCACACACTCTCTCACACACTCTCACACACTCTCACACACTCTCACACTCACACTCACACACTCACACACTCACACACTCACACACTCACACTCTCACACTCACACTCACACTCACACTCTCTCACACACTCTCACACTCACACTCTCTCACACTCTCTCACACTCTCTCACACACTCTCTCACACACTCTCTCACACACTCTCTCACACTCTCACACTCACACTCTCACACTCACACTCTCACACTCTCACTCACACTCTCACACTCTCACTCACACTCTCACACTCTCACACTCTCACACTCTCACTCTCACTCTCACTCTCACTCACACTCTCACACACACTCTCACACACACTCTCACTCTCACTCTCACTCACACTCTCACACACACTCTCACTCACACTCTCACTCACACTCACACTCACACTCCCACTCTCACACACACTCTCACTCACACTCTCACTCACACTCACACTCTCACTCTCACTCACACTCTCACTCACACTCTCACTCACACTCTCACTCACACTCTCACTCACTCTCACACTCACACTCACACTCTCACACACACTCTCACTCACACTCTCACTCACACTCACACTCTCACTCTCACTCACACTCTCACTCACACTCTCACTCACACTCTCACTCACTCTCACACTCACACTCACACAGCAGCTCCTGACACTCACACTCGCAGCAGGAAGTGACAAATATCGCCCAGACGAGGACTCCACTGAGAACATCTCCAGCCTGTGCTGCACAGCCCTGCCGCTTGTGGCGGGGGGTGCCGAGAGCGCGGCGCCGGGCTCAGCCGCAGGCGGCCGCTCCGCGGGGGGGTCGGGGAGGCCCCGGGCCGCCGCCGCCAGCTCCGAACGCCGAGCACGGGGATCCACACGCTCGGTTTTCCTGACAGAGCGCTGTGCCGGCGGGAATGCCGTTTATTTCTGAAAAGTGCTAGCTAATTTTATGGGGCCAATCGATATCCCTGAGCCATCGCCTCCAGTACAGCTGGTGTAGTCTGAGGATTTGCAGCCCGTTCTTATTAATGCTTTTCTCTAAATCTTTAATAACAGAAAAATGCCGTTCCTCCCAACGTGGCTGATGACTCGGCTCATAGCTTTTTTTTCTTGCCATGTCCATATTACCTTGCGCCAAGGTTTTTTGTTGTTTTTTTTTTTCGCCTCACTTTTACCTACGGATCATCCTCAGTTAAGGGAGGACACAGACCAGGCAGTCCAGATTCTTTTTCAGGATTTACAGCATCAGGGTCTAAAAGATTATCACACCATTCTGATCCTTCAAACAATAAATTTGGCTCTTTAAAGTGTCCCTTAGCCTTGCCCAGACCAATCAGCGCAGCTAAGTCTTTTATCGGACTTATTCCCCGCTTTTATAAAAAGCAAAACATTTTAGGATTACCTCTCGTTCAAATATTCCTGCCCGGGCGAAAATTCATTAAATTCCTTAAAATGCTGGACCGTGTAGCTTAACGACCTTCTTTAACATCCGATCAAGTAGCCAACGACCAGGTTCCTAATTCCTTAATTCCTTAATTCCTTAATTCCTTAATTCCTTGGCCTTTCCTGGGTAAGTCCCTACTGCGGCCTTTCCGGGGTCGCCCTTCTCGGAGTGAACACCTGCAGCTGGCGCTGAGGAGGTGGCAGCGTTGCCTTCCTACTCCGAGTCCATCCGCCGCTTCCCGGGTTCCGTCCGGTGGAAAAGCAGGGATCGGGTAACCCTGCTCAGGGCGCCACTTGCGGCGGGCGGAGGAAGCAAGCAGCCGATTCAACGTGAACGATAGAGCAAGCTTCAACTTTATTGAGAGAAATCACCCCTTATATAAGCGCTCTACACTAACCATGCACACTACTCACAGATCTATTGGGTACATGTAAAAGGCCACATTATAATGTCCCAGCCCCTTGTGGCATCTCAGACATGTCACAACATCTTCCCTCTTCTGAACCTGTTTTTCTCCCAGGGCCGTTCCTTTATCACACACAAGGCCGTTGTGTACCTCAGTTTCTCTCTCTGTTAACATAACAGTCTGTTGTCAGCATAACTGTACCCGGGGTTTTTTCCTCTGTTTACCTCAGATGGCTGCAATCAGCTCCTGCAGAGACCCAGGGCCTTGCTCTCTGCAAGCCGTTCTCCAACAGGTGACCCCAGCCCCTTCCTCCTTTCTCCCAGCTTTACACTGAGCAGACGTCACATGGTCTGGAATATCCCTTGGGTCGGTTCGGGTCAGCTGTCCTGGCTGTGTCCCCTCCCAAGATCTTGCCCACCCCGTCCCACTGGGAGAAATATCAGAAAGAGCCTTGGTGCTGTGTAAGCCCTGCTCAGCAGCAGCCACCACACCAGGGTGCTGCCAACACCCTGCAGCTCCCAGCATAAACCACAGCACCGTGAGGGCTGCTGTAGGGGAAACCGATTCCAGCTCAGCCAGACCCAGTACAGTCTCCACCCCTTATTCCATACCATTTACGTTATGCCCAGGGCCCACATAATATTCATTTCTCCATTCCATAAGCTTTCTTCACTCCTTCAGATGTTCAGTGACTTGGCTTCCATCTGTCAAGACAGATGCTCAGGACAGAAGTATGCTTGACCGTTGGACTCCAGCACCGGCTAGGTTTGGGTCGTCATTGCACGTATCTGGTTCACTCTTCATCGTTCCTACTTCCTCCATCACTTCCTGCAACATACAACTCATCCCACAGATTACTTTCCCCCCAAGGTTAAATGTCCTTGAGGCACACACTGAGTAGCCCCATCCTCCCGCATTACCCACCAAGTACATCCAGTCCCTGAGCAAAGACAATCCCACGAGTGGGCTTGCCTTTTCCCAAGGGAGGAGCAATCCACACTGCCTTCCCCAGCCACCTCCCTGTGTGTGCTACAGGGACCTTATCTCGTCCCACAGGATGAAGGGGGTTTGTTTGGGCAGGCCCAGGACGGGTAACAGATCCTCTGGTATTAATTAGCCAAGTGGCTTCTGCTAAATTTATATCCCAGTGCTTCCATCCCCCATTGTCCAATGCTCTCAACAGAGTCTTCAACAGTCCATTATATCTTTCAATCTTTCCAGAGGCTTGTGGGTAATAAGGGATGTGACACACCCACTCAATGCCATGTTTCTTTGCCCAGGAGTTTATAAGATTATTTCGAAAATGGGTCCCGTTGTCTGACTCGATTCTTTCAGGAGTACCATGTCGCCATACAATTTGCCTTTCAAGACCCAGGATGGTATTTCGGGCAGTGCCATGATTTACAGGGTACGTTTCTAGCCAACCCGTAGTTGCTTCTACCATGGTGAGTATGTAGCGCTTGCCTTGGCGTGTTCGTGGCAGTGGTCCAATAGAGTCAATCTGCCAGGCCTCACCGTATTGAAAACTCAGCCATCGCCCTCTGTTCCAGGGAGACTTTACTCGTGTGGCTCGCTTGATTGCAGCACATGTGTCACATTCGTGAGTGACCTGTGAGATGGCCTCCATGGTCAGGTCCACCCCTCGATCACGAGCCCATCTGTACGTTGCATCTCTGCCAAGAGGCCCTGATGTTTCATGGGCCCATCGAGCTACAAACAGCTCACCCTTACGCTCCCAGTCCAGGTCCAGCCGAGCTACTTCAATTTTGGCAGCTCTGTCTGCTTGCTCATTGTTTTGGTGTTCTTCAGTGGCACGCCTTTTGGGCACATGAGCATCTACATGACGCACCTTTAGAGCCACGTTTTCCACTCGGGCAGCGATGTCCTGCCACAATGCAGCAGCCCAGATGGGTTTACCTCTGCGCTGCCAATTGGTCTTCTTCCACTCCTGTAGCCACCCCCACAGGGCGTTAGCCACCATCCAGGAGTCCGTGTAGAGATATAATACTGGCCACTTCTCCCGTTCAGCAATCTTTAGGGCTAGTTGGATCGCTTTTACTTCTGCGAACTGACTTGACTCTCCTTCTCCTTCAGTGGCCTCAACGACTTGTCTTGTGGGACTCCACACAGCAGCTTTCCACTTCCGATGGCTTCCTACCACACGACAGGATCCATCAGTAAAGAGAGCATAACGCCTCTCATCTTCTGGTAACTCGTTATATGGCGGTGCCTCTTGGGCACGAGCCACCTCCTCAGGCCGCACTCCAAAATCTCTACCTTCTGGCCAGTCCATGATCTCTTCCAGGATCCCTGGATGGTTGGGTTTCCCCAGTCGAGCCCGTTGCGTGATTAACGCGACCCATTTACTCCAGGTAGCCCTGGTTGCATGGTGTGTGGAAGGGATGTTTCCTTTGAACATCCAATGGAATACAGGCAGCCGTGGTGCCAAGAGGAGCTGTGCTTCTGTACCAACAACTTCTGAAGCAGCTCGAATCCCCTCATATGCTGCCAGTATCTCCTTTTCAGTCGGAGTGTAGTGGGCTTCTGATCCTCGATATCCCCGGCTCCAAAATCCTAATGGTCGACCTCGAGTTTCACCTGGTATCTTCTGCCAGAGGCTCCATGTGAGTCCGTGCTCCCCAGGTGATGTGTAAAGTATATTTTGCACAGCTGGTCCTGTCCGAACAGGCCCAAGAGCTACCGCCCGAGCGATCTCCTGTTTGATGTGCTCAAAGGCTTGTTGCTGCTCAGGACCCCACTGAAAATTGTTCTTCTTTCGGGTCACTTGATAGAGAGGGCTCGCAAGCTGACTGTAACCTGGAATATGCATCCTCCAAAATCCCACAAGTCCTAGGAAAGCTTGTGTTTCCTTCTTGTTGGTCGGTAGAGACATAGTTGCTATCTTGTTGACAACATCCAATGGCACATGACGGCGTCCATCTTGCCATTTTATTCCCAAGAACTGAATTTCTCATGCTGGTCCCTTGACCTTGCTTTTCTTTATGGCAAACCCAGCTCTCAGAAGAATCTCAATTACTCTTTGTCCTTTCCTGAACACTTCTTCTGCCTCAATGCCCCACACAATGATGTCATCAATGTATTGTAGATGTTCAGGGGCATCACCCTTTTCCAGTGCAGTTTGAATTAGTCCATGACAAATAGTGGGGCTGTGCTGCCACCCCTGGGGCAGTCGATTCCAGGTATACTGGACACCCCTCCACGTGAAAGCAAACTGTGGCCTGCACTCTTCTGCCAAAGGAATTGAAAAGAATGCATTGGCAATGTCGATTGTGGCGTACCACTTGGCTGCCTTTGACTCCAGTTCATACCGGAGCTCTAACATATCTGGTACAGCAGCACTCGGTGGTGGCGTCACTTCATTCAGGCCATGATAGTCTACTGTTAACCTCCACCCTCCGTCAGACTTTCGCACCGGCCATATTGGGTATTAAAAGGCGAATGTGTCTTACTGATGACACCTTGGTTCTCCAGTTGACGAATCAATTCTTGGATGGGAGCCAGAGAGTCTCGGTTTGTACGATACTGCCGTCGGTGCACGGTCCTCATAGCAATTGGCACCTGTTGTTCTTCAACTTGCAACAGTCCCACAACAAAAGGATCTTCTGAGAGGCCAGGCAGATTAGACAACTGTTTTACCTTCTCTGTGTTCACACTGGCCACACCAAAAGCCCATCGGTATCCTTTTGGGTCTTGGAAATATCCCCTCTTGAGATAGTCAATGCCCAAGATGCAAGGGGCTTCTGGGCCAGTTACAATGGGATGTTTTTCCCACTTGTCCCCAGTCAAGCTAACCTCGGCCTCCAATACTGATAGTTCTTGACAGCCCCCTGTCACTCCTGAGATCCAGATAGGTTCTGCCCCTCTATAACTTGACGGCATTAGTGCACATTTGTGCCCCGGTGTCAATTAAAGACTGGTACTTCTGTGGATTTGATGTGCCAGGCCATCGAATCCACACTGTCCAATACACCCGATCATCCCTTTCCTCCTCCTGGCTGGAGGCAGGGGCCCTCTATTCCTGTTCTTGGTCGGAGTACTCACTGTCTGACTCTTGCCGTGCCAGGCCGGAGGTTCCTTCTTCAGGGTCAAGGGAGGTGATCTCAGTCTTTCTGTATCTGGGAGATCGCTGGTTACTTCCTTGTGGTTTTACACCAGCTACATTAGCAACCTTCTTAGATGTCTTCTTGTTGGCAGGGGTCTTTCCTCACAATTCATGTACACGTGCTTCCAACTTAAAGGTGGGTTGACCATCCCACTTCCTCATGTCCTCCCCCTGGTCGCGCAGGAAGAACCAGAGTTCGCCACGTGTCATGCGCCTTGGCTTTCCTTTCCCCCTGACTGGGACAGAAGAGAAATGATTTCTTGGGGAGCTCCTAACATCCAGGGCACTCGCCCGTAGAGATGAGGAGGTACCAAGACTCTCTTCAAAGTTCTGAAGCCAGGAAGAGACTGCCTCCACAGTTGGCGGCCATCTTAGTCCTTCTCCTGCATCCATTCCTGGGTAGTACATTGCGGCCAAGCCGGCAGAATACGAGGATGGCGCACCTTTAAACACCTTCCTCCATATGGCCCGTGTGCATGGGACATCCTCTGGATTTTTAGGGGCTTCATCATTATCTGGATCACCACAGATGACTTCCATCACTGCTAATTCTCTCAGGTACTGGACACCTTCATCTGCAGTAGCCCACTTCCCTGGGGTGTGGTCCATAAGATCTTCCTTAAAAGGAAACCTTGCTTTAACACTTGAAAGGAGCCGTCTCCACAGACTGCAAATTGCTGTCTCTTTCCCAATTCCCCTTTCAATTCCTCGATTTCTAGCAAGGGAACCCAGCTGTTGGGCTTCCTTCCCTTCCAGCTGTTGAGCATCTGCCCCGTTATCCCAGCATCGCAGCAGCCAGGCAGCGATCCGCTCACCCGGCTGGCGGCAGTAGTCTTTCCGCAGATCTCGCAGTTCTGATGACGTCAGGGACCGGGTAGTTTCCACCTCCTGTTTCAGTTCTGTTATTCCCTCTTCTGACACCTTTGCTGAAGGACCAGCTTCTTCCTCCTCTTTCTCCTCCCTTATTAATCGAGGGTATGGGCCTGTTGTTCTCCTTGTCCATTGTTTCTTTTTCACTACTGGGGCAATCTCTGTTGTTGTTATTGTTTGAGTTCCCATGCCAACCACAGCCCTTTGGGAGTGCTGAACTGCGGCTCGGTAAGCACAGGCCAGGCCCCAGTACAGCGCTAGAAGTTGCTGATTCTCACTGGGATGGGCAAGACACCCCTCTGTCAGGGGATGTGTCAGTTTTGTGGGGTTGCTTGCCTGTTCAGGGGTGAGATCCCAGGCTACAGGAGGTGATAACCGTCCTAGGAATCTGCCCAACTCCTTCCACTCTCCCTGCCACCCAGGAACAGGCCGCCTCAGAGCACATTTTGGCACCGATTCACTCAAAATTTGCGTTCTCTTACACCAAGAGCATACCGAGCTCCACACAACCCACAACAGGCGAGCAGCATTAACAAAGAGTATCAATGAACTAACATAAGGATGACTAAGTACCTCGGGAGCCTGCAAAATAAAACCGCTCATGATGTTCCCGATTCCTTGCAGCATGTTCCCGAGCTTAACAAAATAAAGATAAGCAGCGCAATAAACAAGCCCGTGACCAGCACAAGAGCTTGTTGCTTAATAACTACGATAGCTACAGCACATTTAATATAAAACTGCCGTTGTTTTGCCCCACGTTGGGCGCCAGAATAGACTGTGATGGTTTGACTCTGGCTAAATGCCAGGTATCCACCAAGTCGCTCTATCACTTCCCCCCCCCCTTCCCTTTGTTTTCTCAACAGGGTAAAGAGGGGAAAGAAGATAAACGAACCCTTGTGGGTGAAACAAAAGCAGTTTTAATATAAGCAAAGCAAAGCAAAAGTCCGCGCGCGGAAGCAAAAGCAAACAGATTTATTCTCTACTTCCCATGAAGAGGCGATGTCGGGCCTTCTCGGGAAGCGGGGCTCCAATACGCGTAGTAGTTGCCTCAGAGGACCAAGGGTGACCCCAGCCCCTTCCTCCTTTCTCCCAGCTTTATACTGAGCAGACGTCACAGGGTCTGGAATATCCCTTGGGTCGGTTCGGGTCAGCTGTCCTGGCTGTGTCCCCTCCCAAGATCTTGCCCACCCCGTCCCACTGGGGGAAATGTCAGAAAGAGCCTTGGTGCTGTGTAAGCCCTGCTCAGCAGCAGCCACCACACCAGGGTGCTGCCAACACCCTGCAGCTCCCAGCACAAACCACAGCACCGTGAGGGCTGCTGTAGGGGAAAACTGATTCCAGTTCAGCCAGACCCAATACAGGGGGAAAAGGCAGGCAGGTTTTGAGGGGAAAATGGCAATTTTCGAGGAGGAAAAGGCAGGCAGGTTTTTAGGGGGAAAATGCAGGCAGGTTTTGAGGGGAAAAGGCAGGTTTTTTTTGCAGGGGAAATTGCAGTTTTTGAGGGGAAAATTGCAGGCAGTTTTTTAGGCGAAAATTGCAGGTTTTGAGGGGGAAAAGGCAGGCAGGTTTTTAGGGGGAATATGGCAGGCAGGTTTTGTGGGAGAAAATGGCAGGTAGGTTTTGTGGGGGAAAAATGCAGGCAGTTTTTGAGGGGAAAAATGCAGGCAGGTTTTGAGGGGGAAAAAACCCGATTTGCGAGTCTTGGGAGTGAAAGGGTTCAGGTTGGGGGGTGGTGGGGGAAGTTGTGAGGTACAAGAGGCAGATTTGGGCGTGAAAAGGGGCGTATTTGGGGGTGCAGGGCGCATAGTGTCAGAGTGGAGGCAGTTTTTGATGGGAAAAATGCAGGCAGGTTTTGAGGGGGAAAAGGCAGGCAGGTTTTGAGGGGAGAAATGAAGGCAGGTTTTGAGGGAGAAATAGAGGCAGGTTTTGAGGGGGAAAAGGCAGGCAGGTTTTGAGGGGGACATTGCAGGCAGGTTTTGAGGGGAAAATGCAGTCAGTTTTTGAGGGGGAAATTGCAGGCAGTTTTTGAGGGGGAAAATGGAGGCAGTTTTTGAGGGGAAAAATGGAGGCAGGTTTTGAGGGGGAAAATGCAGGCAGGTTTTGGGGGGAAAATACAGGCAAGTTTTGAGGGGGAAAAGGCAGGCAGGTTTTGAGGGGGCAAATGGCAGGCAGGTTTTGAGGGGGAAAATGGAGGCAGGTTTTGAGGGGGAAAATGCAGGCAGGTTTTGGGGGGAAAATACAGGCAAGTTTTGAGGGGGAAAAGGCAGGCAGGTTTTGAGGGGGAAAATGCAGGCAGGTTTTGAGGGGAAAATGGAGGCAGGTTTTGAGGGGGAAAATGCAGGCAGTTTTTGAGGGGGAAATTGCAGGCAGGTTTTGAGGGGGAAAATGCAGGCAGGTTTTTGAGGGGGCAAATGCAGGCAGGATTTTGAGGGGGCAAATGCAGGCAGGTTTTGAGGGGGCAAATGGCAAGCAGGATTTTGAGGGGGCAAATGCAGGCAGGTTTTGAGGGGGAAAATGGAGGCAGGTTTTGAGGGGGAAAATGCAGGCAGGTTTTGGGGGGAAAATACAGGCAAGTTTTGAGGGGGAAAAAGCAGGCAGGTTTTGAGGGGGCAAATGGCAGGCAGGTTTTGAGGGGGAAAATGGAGGCATGTTTTGAGGGGGAAAATGGAGGCAGATTTTAGAGTGGAAAAGGCAGGCAGGTTTTGAGGGTGAAAAGGCAGGCAGGTTTTGAGGGGGAAATTTCAGGCGGTTTTTGAGGGGGAAAATGGAGGCAGGTTTTGAGGTGAAAATGGAGGCAGGTTTTGAAGGGAAAAAGGCAGGCAGGTTTTGAGAGGGAAAAGGCAGGCAGGTTTTGAGGGGGACATTGTAGGCAGGTTTTGAGAGGGTAAATGCAAGCAGGTTTTGAGGGAGAAAATGGAGGCAGGTTTTTGAGGGGAAAATGGAGGCAGGTTTTGAGGGGGAAATTACAGATTTTGAGGGGGAAATTTCAGATTTTGAGGGGGAAATTTCAGTTTTTGAGGGGGAAAAGGTAGGCAGGTTTTGAGGGGGAAAATGGCGGGCAGGTTTTGAGGGGGAAAATGCAGACAGTTTTTGAGGGGGAAATTCCAGTTTTTGAGGGGAAAAGGCAGGCAGTTTTTAAGGGGGAAATTCAGGCAGTTTTTGAGGGGGAAGTTGCAGGCAGGTTTTGAGGGGAATAATGGAGGCAGGTTTTGAGGTGAAAATGCAGGCAGGTTTTTGAGGTGAAAATGCAGGCAGGTTTTTGATGGGAAAATGGAGGCAGGTTTTATGGGGGAAAAGGTAGGGAGTTTTTGATGGGAAAATGGCAGTTTTTGAGAGGGAAAATGCAGGCAGGTTTTGATGGGGAAAAATGCAGGAAGGTTTTGATGGGGAAAATGCAGGCAGGTTTTGAGGGGGAAATTTCAGGCGGTTTTTGAGGGGGAAAATGGAGGCAGGTTTAGAGTGGAAAAGGCAGGCAGGTTTTGAGGGGAAAAAAGGCAGGCAGGTTTTGAGGGGGAAAAGGCAGGCAGGTTTTGAGGGGGAAAAGTCAGGAAGGTTTTGAGGGGGAAAAGGCAGGCAGGTTTCTGAGGTGAAAATGCAGGCAGGTTTTTGAGGGGAAAATGGAGGGAGGTTTTGAGGGGGAAAATGGCAGGCAGGTTTTGAGGGGGAAAAATGCGGGCAGTTTTTGAGGGGGAAAATGGAGGCATGTTTTGAGGGGGAAAATGCAGGCAGGTTTTGAGGGGGGAAAATGCAGGCAGGTTTTGAGGGGGGAAAATGCAGGCAGGTTTTGAGGGGGAAAACGCAGGCAGGTTTTGAGGGGGAAAATGCAGGCAGGTTTTGAGGGTGGAAAATGCAGGCAGGTTTTGAGGGGGAAAATGCAGGCAGGTTTTGAGGGGGAAAATGCAGGCAGGTTTTGCGGGGGAAAAAGGCAGGCAGTTTTTGCGGGGGAAAAATGCAGGCAGTTTTTGAGGGGGGAAAATGCAGGCAGGTTTTGAGGGGGAAAAAACGCGATTTGCGGGTCTTGGGAGTGAAAGGGTTCAGGTTGGGCTGTGGTGGGGGAAGTTGTGAGGTAAAAGGGGCAGATTTCAGGGTGAAAAGGGGCGGATTTGGGGGTGGAGGGCGCATAGTGACGGAGTGGAGGCAGTTTGTGAGGGAAAAAATGCAGTTAGGTTTTATAGGGGAAAATGGCAGGCAGTTTTTGACGGCGAAATTGCAGTTTTGGAGGGGGAAATTACAGTTTTTTAGGGGAAAATTGCAGGCAGGTTTTTTAGGGGAAAATTGCAGGCAGGTTTTGAGGGGAAAATTGCAGGCAGGTTTTGAGGGGGAAAAAGGCAGGCAGGTTTTGAGGGGGAAAAATGCAGGCAGGTTTAGAGGGGGAAAAATGCAGGCAGGTTTTGAGGGGGAAAAATGCAGGCAGTTTTTGAGGGGGGAAAAAGGCAGGCAGGTTTTGAGGGGGAAAAATGCAGGCAGGTTTTGAGGGGGAAAAAGGCAGGCAGGTTTTGAGGGGGGAAAAATGCAGGCAGTTTTTGAGGGGGAAAATGCAGGCAGGTTTTGAGGGGGTAAAAGGCAGGCAGGTTTTGAGGGGGGAAAAAGGCAGGCAGGTTTTGAGGGGGGAAAAAGGCAGGCAGGTTTTGAGGGGGGAAAAATGCAGGCAGTTTTTGAGGGGGAAAATGCAGGCAGGTTTTGAGGGGGTAAAATCCCGATTTGCGAGTCTTGGGAGTGAAAGGGTTCAGGTTGGGGGGTGGTGGGGGAAGTTGTGAGGTAAAAGAGGCAGATTTCGGGGTGAAAAGGGGCGGATTTGGGGGTGGAGGGCGCATAGTGTCGGAGTGGAGGCAGGTTTTGATGGGAAAAATGCAGTTAGGTTTTGAGGGGGAAAAGGCAGGCAGGTTTTGAGGGGGAAAAAACGCGATTTGCGGGTCTTGGGAGTGAAAGGGTTCAGGTTGGGGGGTGGTGGGGGAAGTTGTGAGGTAAAAGGGGCAGATTTTGGGGTGAAAAGGGGAGGATTTGGGGGTGGAGGGCGCATAGTGACGGAGTGGAGGCAGGTTTTGAGGGGGAAATTTCAGTTTTTGAGGGGTAAAGGCAGGCAGTTTTTGAGGGGGAAATTGCAGGTAGTTTTTGAGGGGGAAAAGGCAGCAGGTTTTGAGGGGGAATAGGCAGGCTTTTTTTGAGATGGAAATTGAGTTTTTGAGGGGGAAATTGCAGTTTTTGAGGGGGAAATTGCAGGTAGTTTTTGAGGGGGAAATTGCAGGCAGTTTTTTAGGGGGAAAAGGCAGGCAGGTTTTGGGGGGGAAAAATGCAGGCAGGTTTTGAGGGGGAAAAATGCAGGCAGGTTTTGAGGGGGAAAAATGCAGGCAGGTTTTGAGGGGGAAATTGCAGGCAGTTTTTGAGGGGGGAAAAAGGCAGGCAGGTTTTGCGGGGGAAAAATGCAGGCAGGTTTTGCGGGGGGAAAATGCAGGCAGGTTTTGAGGGGGGAAAATGCAGGCAGGTTTTGCGGGGGAAAAATGCAGGCAGGTTTTGCGGGGGAAAAATGCAGGCAGGTTTTGCGGGGGAAAAATGCAGGCAGGTTTTATGGGGAAAAGTCAGGCAGTTTTTGAGAGGGAAATTGCAGGCAGGTTTTGAGGGGGAAAATTGCAGGCAGGTTTTGAGGGGGAAAATTGCAGGCAGGTTTTGAGGGGGAAAATGCAGGCAGGTTTTGAGGGGGAAAATGCAGGCAGGTTTTGAAGGGGAAAATGCAGGCAGGTTTTGCGGGGGAAAAATGCAGGCAGATTTTGCGGGGGAAAAATGCAGGCAGGTTTTGAGGGGGGAAAAATGCAGGCAGATTTTGCGGGGGAAAAAGGCAGGCAGGTTTTGAGGGGGGAAAAATGCAGGTAGTTTTTGAGGGGGACATTGCAGTTTTTGAGGGGGAAATTGCAGTTTTTGTGGGGGAAATTGCAGTTTTTGAGGGGGAAAAGGCAGGCCGGTTTTGAGGGGAAAATGGAGTCAGGTTTTTAGGGGGAAAATGGAGGCAGGATTTGAGGGGGCAAATAGCAGGCAGGATTTGAGGGGGGAAATTGCAGTTTTTGAGGGGGAAATTGCAGGCAGTTTTTTAGGGGGAAAAGGCAGGCAGGTTTTGGGGGGGAAAAATGCAGGCAGGTTTTGAGGGGGAAAATGCAGGCAGGTTTTGAGGGGGAAAATGCAGGCAGGTTTTGGGGGGAAAATGCAGGCAGGTTTTGAGGGGGAAAATGGCAGGCAGGTTTTGAGAGGGAAGATTGCAGGCAGGTTTTGAGGGGAAAAATTCAGGCAGGTTTTGGGGGGGGGAATTGCAGTTTTTGAGGGGGAAATTGCAGGCAGTTTTTGAGGGGGAAAATGCAGGCAGGTTTTGAGGCGGAAAATGCAGGCAGGTTTTGAGGGGGAAAATGCAGGCAGGTTTTGAGGGGGAAGAGTGCAGGCAGGTTTTTAGGGGGAAGAGTGCAGGCAGGTTTTTAGGGGGAAAACGCAGGCAGGTTTTTGGGGGAAAATGCAGGCAGGTTTTTAGGGGGAAAAGGGCAGGCAGGTTTTTAGGGGGAAAAGGGCAGGCAGGTTTTGAGGGGTGTGATAGGTAGTAAATCGTCTGTTCATCAAATCCAGTAAGAAGACAATAGAAAAGCAAACTGTCATATGAACTATTGCATGTTGTGCAAGACTAACAGCAAATGTTTAATTGAATTAACATGATAGTGTGAATTGTGACAGGAAGAAAGGGGGGGGAACAACAAGAGAAGAAGCATCTGCACTTCAAAAGGTGTGAAGGGTTGCAGATGCCCAATTAAGCAAACAAGAGAGTGTTCAGACCATAAATCTCCTTATTCAAAGAGACTGCTGGGCCTAGGCTGATAAGGACGCTGCAGACTTAGTGGATCATCCCATTCCAGGCAAAAGGTGAAAAGTACACTGTGAGGAGGACCTACGGCCTTCATCCCAAACGACCACCACCCATAATTTGGAGACCCTTACCCGTATTTTTAACAGCTTCTGCGCAAGCGTAAAAGACTGATAAGCTAATTACCATACGAAGCGGGAATAGGCGGGTCCAAGTAATGTATATGCATAAGTGTATAATGACTATGTAACACTTTATAGTGTAAGATTGAAACAAAATGCCCGGGGGTTGCGGGCGTTGTTGGAGCAGGAGACTCCCCGGCCGCCCAGCGCTGTTTTGCTTGTTGCTGCTTGCTAAATAAAACTCTGACTCAGCCAAATTTAAGAAGACAGCTTATACCACCCCTCAAAAACTGCCTGAAATTTCCCCCTCAAAAACTGCCTGAATTTCCCCCTCAAAAACTGCCTGAAATTTCCCCCTCAAAAACTGCCTGAAATTTCCCCCTCAAAAACTGCCTGAAATTTCCCCCTCAAAAACTGCCTAAATTTCCCCCTCAAAAACTGCCTGAAATTTCCCCGTCAAAAACTGCCTGCACTCTTCTCCCTCAAAACCTGCCTGCATTTTCCCCATCAAAACCTGCCTACATTTTCCCTCTCAAAAAGTGCCATTTCCCCCTCACAAACTGAAATTTCCCCCTGAGATAGGGAATTTAAAGAATTTGAGTTTGATGGTGCAAGCTTGCGCCAAGATGAGGGGGCTATACGTGAAGACATACCAGGGGCTGACACTGTTGCTAAGATATTATCTTCTGGCTCAAACAGAAGCTTCCTATTGTCCTTGAAGCAGTACAAATCAGCAATAGATCACCTCAAATCCTAACTCTAATTGGCCTTGCGGTTTAGCTAGGAGCCAGGGAACAACTGAGGCTGCGCAGAAGAATGAGGTAAAAAGTTCATCAGCGAGGAAGAGGAGATACTTCATCTGTACGACCCTCGCCCAGGAATTTGCGACCACCAAAGGAGCTCAACGCGCAGACGCAAGAGGAGGAGACCTAATTACCATGAGAAGCGAGGGGAGGCGGGGAAATATTATGTTTCTGTATAAGCATTCTATGAATATGCATTATTTTGTAATATATAAGCAGGACGAGAGCTGCAAGGGGTGCGCATGCTTGTGGAGGAGCGATTCCCCATGCGCCCGGCGCTGAATAAACATACCTACTTTACAACTTAACAGTTGTGGAGTTAGTTTTTCCGCAAGACAGGGGGAAATTGCAGGCAGGTTTTGAGGGGAAAAATGGAGGCAGGTTTAGAGGGGAAAATGAAGGCAGGTTTTGAGGGGAAAAATGCAGGCAGGTTTTGAGGGGGAAAATGCAGGCAGGTTTTGAGGGGAAAAATGCAGGCAGGTTTTGAGGGGAAAAATGCAGTTTTTGAGGGTAAAAATGGAGGCAGGTTTTATGGGGGAAAAGGTAGGTAGATTTTGAGGGGGACATTGCAGGTTTTGAGGGGGACATTGAAGTTTTTGAGGGGGAAAAGGCAGGCAGGTTTAGAGGGGGAAATTTCAGGCAGTTTTTGAGGGGGAAATTTCAGGCAGTTTTTGAGGGGAAAAAGGCAGGCACGTCTTGAGAGGAAAATTGCAGGCAGGTTTTTAGGGGAAGACTGCAGGCAGATTTTTAGAGGGGAAGACTGCCGGCAGGTTTTTAGGGGGAAAAGTGCAGGCAGGTTTTTAGGGGGAAAAGTGCAGGCAGTTTTTGAGGGGGCAGACTGCCGGCAGGTTTTGAGGTGGCAAATGCAGGCAGGTTTTGAGGGGGAAAATGCAGGCAGGTTTTGAGGGGGAAAATGCAGGCAGGTTTTGAGGGGGGAAAAATGCAGGCAGGTTTTGAGGGGGGAAAAATGCAGGCAGGTTTTGAGGGGGAAAATGCAGGCAGGTTTTGAGGGGGGAAAAATGCAGGCAGGATTTGAGGGGGAAAAAACCCGATTTGCGAGTCTTGGGAGTGAAAGGGTTCAGGATGGGGGCTGGTGGGGGAAGCTGTGAGGTAAAAGGGGGAGATTTCGGGGTGAAAAGGGGCGGATTTGGGGGTGGAGGACGCATAGTGACGGAGTAGAGGCAGTTTTTGAGGGGAAAAATGCAGTTTTTGAGGGGAAAAAGGCAGGCAGGTTTTGAGGGGGAAGAATGCAGGTAGGTTTTGAGAGGGAAAAGTGCAGGCAGTTTTGAGGGGGAAAAGTGCAGGCAGGTTATGAGGGGGAAAAGTGCAGGCAGGTTTTGAGGGGGAAAGTGCAGGCAGGTTTTGATGGGGAAAATGCAGGCAGGTTTTGAGGGGGAAATGCAGGCAGGTTTTTGAGGGGGCAAAAGGCGGGGAGGTTTTGAGGAGGAAAAAGGCAGGCAGGTTTTGAGGGGGAAATTGCAGGCAGGATTTGAGGGGGAAAATGCTGCAGGTTTTGAGGGGGAAACTGCAGACGGGTTTTGACGGGGAAAACTGCAGGCAGGTTTTGAGGGGGAAAATGGAGGCAGGTTTTTGAGGGGAAAATGCAGGCAGTTTTTGAGGGGGAAAATGCAGGCAGGTTTTGAGGGGGAAAAAGGCAGGCAGGTTTTGAGGGGGAAAATGCAGGCAGGTTTTGAGGGGGGAAAATGCAGGCAGTTTTGAGGGGGAAAATGCAGGCAGGTTTTGAGGGGGGAAATTGCAGGCAGTTTTTGAGGGGGAAATTGCAGGCAGTTTTTGAGGGGGAAATTGCAGGCAAGTTTTGAGGGGGGGAA
The DNA here is from genome assembly GCF_965140245.1 of Athene noctua. Taxonomy (NCBI): domain Eukaryota; kingdom Metazoa; phylum Chordata; class Aves; order Strigiformes; family Strigidae; genus Athene; species Athene noctua. The sequence goes on along the minus strand of NW_027437537.1, from coordinate 447,902 downwards.
AATGCAGGCAGGTTTTGAGGAGAAAATGCAGGCAGGTTTTGAGGGGGAAAATGGAGGCAGGTATTGAAGGGAAAATGGAGGCAGGTATTGAAGGGAAAATGGAGGCAGGTTTTGAGGGGAAAAAATGCAGGCAGGTTTTGAGGGGAAAAATGCAGGCAGGTTTTTTTGGGGAAAAAGGCAGGCAAGTTTTTTGGGGGAAAAAGGCAGGCAAGTTTGGGGGGGGGACATTGCCGTTTTTGAGGGGGAAAATGGCGGCAGGTTTTGAGGGGGAAAATGGCGGCAGGTTTTGAAGGGGAAAATGGCGGCAGGTTTCGAGGGGGAAAATGGCGGCAGGTTTTGAGGGGGAAAATGGCGGCAGGTTTTGAGGGGGAAAATGGCGGCAGGTTTTGAGGGGGAAATGGCGGCAGGTTTTGAGGGGGAAATGGCGGCAGGTTTCGAGGGGGAAAATGGCGGCATGTTTTGAGGGGGAAAATGGAGGCAGGTTTTGAGGGGGAAATGGCGGCAGGTTTTGAGGCGAAAATGGCAGGCAGGTTTCGAGGGGTGTGATAGGTAGTAAATCGTCTGTTCATCAGATCCAGTAAGAAGACAATAGAAAAGCAAACTGTCATATGAACTATTGTATGTTGTGCAAGACTAACAGCAAATGTTTCATTGAATTAACATGATAGTGTGAATTGTGACAGGAAGAAAGGGGGGGAACAACAAGAGAAGAAGCATCTGCACTTCAAAAGGTGTGAAGGGTTGCAGATGCCCAATTAAGCAAACAAGAGAGTGTTCAGACCATAAATCTCCTTATTCAAAGAGACTGCTGGGCCTAGGCTGATAAGGACGCTGCAGACTTAGTGGATCATCCCATTCCAGGCAAAAGGTGAAAAGTACACTGTGAGGAGGACCTACGGCCTTCATCCCAAACGACCACCACCCATAATTTGGAGACCCTTACCCGTATTTTTAACAGCTTCTGCGCAAGCGTAAAAGACTGATAAGCTAATTACCATACGAAGCGGGAATAGGCGGGTCCAAGTAATGTATATGCATAAGTGTATAATGACTATGTAACACTTTATAGTGTAAGATTGAAACAAAATGCCCGGGGGTTGCGGGCGTTGTTGGAGCAGGAGACTCCCCGGCCGCCCAGCGCTGTTTTGCTTGTTGCTGCTTGCTAAATAAAACTCTGACTCAGCCAAATTTAAGAAGTCAGTTTATACCACCCCTCAAAAACTGCCTGAAATTTCCCCCTCAAAAACTGCCTGCCACTTTCCCCCTCAAAACCTGACTGCCATTTTCCCCCTCAAAACCTGCCGCCATTTTCCCCCTCAAAAACTGCCGCCATTTTCCCCCTCAAAAACTGCCGCCATTTTCCCCCTCAAAAACTGCCGCCATTTTCCCCCTCAAAACCTGCCGCCATTTTCCCCCTCAAAACCTGCCGCCATTTTCCCCCTCAAAACCTGCCGCCATTTTAACCCTCAAAAACTGCCGCCATTTTCCCCCTCAAAACCTGCCTGCATTTTTCCCCTCAAAACCTGCCTGCATTTTTCCCCTCAAAACCTGCCTGCATTTTCCCCCTCAAAACCTGCCGCCATTTTCCCCCTCAAAACCTGCCTGCCTTTGCCCCCTCAAAATCTGCCTGCAATTTTTCCCGTCAGAAACTGCCTTTTCCCCCTCAAAACCTGCCGGCAGTCTTCCCCCTCAAAACCTGCCGGCAGTCTTCCCCCCTAAATACCTGCCTGCACTTTTCCCCCCTAAATACCTGCCTGCACTTTTCCCCCCTAAATACCTGCCTGCACTTTTCCCCCCTAAATACCTGCCTGCACTTTTCCCCCCTAAAAACCTGCCTGCACTTTTCCCCATCAAAAGCTGCCTGCATTTTTCCCCTCAAAACCTGCCTGCATTCTTCCCCCTAAATAACTTCATTTTTACCCTCAAAAACTGCCTCCAAGCCCTCACTATCCACCCCCCACCCCCAAATCTGCCCCTTTTACCTCAAAACTTCCCCCGTCCACTCTCCAACCTGACCCCTTTCACCCCCAAGACTCTCAAATCGGGTTTTATCCCCCTCGAAACCTGCCTGCCCTTTTCCCCCTCGAAAACTGCCTTCACCCCATCACTATGCGCCCCCCCACCCCCAAAGCCACCCCTTTTCACCCCAAAATCTGTCCCTTTTACCTCACAACTTGCCCCCCACACCCTCCAACCTGACCCCCTTCACCCCCAAGACTCACAAATCAGGTTTTTTCCCCCTCAAAACCTGCCTGCATTTTCCCCCTCAAAACCTAACTGCATTTTTCCCCTCAAAAACTGCCTCCACCCCGTCACTATCCACACCCCACCCCCAAATCCGCCACTTTTTACCCCCAAATCTGCCCCTTTTACCTCACAACTTCTCCCCCCAACCCCCAACCTGACCCCTTTCACCCCCAAGACTCGTAAATCGTGGTTTTTTCCCCTCAAAAAGTGCCTTTTCCTCCTCGAAACCTACCTTTTTTCCTCAAAATCCGACTTCGCCCCGTCACTATCCGCCCCGCACACCCCGAAACCGCCCTTTTTCACTCCAAAATCCGCCGCTCCCCGCCTTCCCCCCACCTGGTCGCGGTGAGCTGGGCGAGGCGCTCGGGAAGGGGAGGGCGTGGCCAGACGTGCCGTAACGTCCGCGCCCCCTCCACAGGGCGGGGACTTAAAAGGGCAACGCGTCATGGTCCTGGTGGGTCCACCTGACTTTTGGGGGTGTGCGGGGGGGGTTTAGGGCTCCCAAAGGATTTTTGGGGTCTGGGGGGTGTTTGAAGCCACTTTGAGCGTTTTGGGGTGCAGGAGGGGAGGGTCCCGGGGCGGGGTTGGGGTGCACAAGGGATATTGGGGTGCGGGGGGGGGGTTGGGGTTCAGGGGGTCCGGGGGGGGATCCTGGAGGGGTTTTTTTGGGGGGGGGGGCGTGGAGGGCTTTGGGGTGTTTGGGGTGATGAGAAGGGGGAGTCCCGGAGGGATTTTGGGGTGCGGGGGGGAGTGCAGTAAAGTGTCCGGGAGGGTGTTGGGGCGCAGGGGCGGTATTGGGGTGCTGGGGGGGGGGTACAAGCCCGGGGGGGGGTCAGTTTTGGGGTGCAGAGGGGAGTGCAGGGGGGAAGGTGTATTTTGCGGTGCCGGGGGGTGGGAAATTTTGGGGTGCTGGGGGGAGCTGTCCCAACACCAGGGTGGGGGTTTTGGGGTGCAGCCTGGGGGCGGGGGGGTGGGATGTGTGTGTGTGCCCCCCCCCCAAAAAAAAACAAAAAACAAAAAACCAACCCAAAACTCTCCTTTGGGTGTCCAGGGGCGGCGCTTGGGGTGGGGGGTGCACAGGGGGGACCCCAACTCCACAGGCCACCCAGTCCTGGGTCCCCAGGAGGACATTTTGGGTGGCCAGGGTTCTCCAAATGGGGGTCATGGGCCCCTCAACCCCCGGGCAGATGTGGGGTGTCCGTGGGCCCCTCAACCCCTGGGGTCCCCAGAAGACCTTCTGAGGTACCCATGGGTCCTCCCCCTCCCCCTCTCTCCCCTCCCCCGCAGTTCCAGCGCCAACACACGACTCTCCACAAGCTCAACGCGGTGGCTTTGCGGGGGGGGGGATCTAGGAGGGGGATGGGAGGGTGGGATCTATGGGGAATCTGTGGGGCAGCCTGGGGGATTTATGGGGCAGGCTTGGGAGGGGGTCCTGGACTCCTATGCGGTACCTTGGGGTCCCTATGGGGCACCTTGGGGGATTTATGGGTCACTCTGGGGTCCCTATGGGGCACCCTGGGGTACCCTGGGGGATCTATGGGGCACCCTGGGGTCCCTCTGGGGCCCCTTGGGGGATCTGTGGGTCACTCTGGGGTCCCTATGGGGCACCCTGGGGTACCCTGGGGGATCTATGGGGCACCCTGGGGTCCCTCTGGGGCCCCTTGGGGGATCTGTGGGTCACTCCGGGGGGCCCCGTCCCCTCCCTCCCAGGCGCAGCGGCTGGACCCACATTAAAGGACTTTGGGGACGTCCCGGCCTCCTCCTGCTTGGCGGGGGGGAGCGCCGGGACCCCCATCAGCTCCCAGTATGGACTGGGACAGCTCCCAGTACAGACTGGGTCCCCCGACACCCTCCCAGTACAGACTGGGCCTGTCCCAGTATAAAGTGAAGCCTCTGATCCCCATCCCAGTCCAGACTGGGCCCTTCCCAGTACAAACTGCTCTCCTTGGTCCAGTCCCAGTACAGACTGGGCCCATTCCCAGTACCAAGTGGAACCTCTGAACCCCTCCCAGTTCAGAATGGGCATCGTCCCAGTACAGACTGGGGCCCTTTTTTAGTACAAGCTGGTTCCCCTGGCCTCTCCCAGTACAGACTGGGCCCATTCCCAGTACAAACTGCTCCCCTTGGTCCACTCCCAGTACAGACTGGGCCACTTCCCAATCAGAACTGGACCCCTTTCTCCCCTCCCAGTACAGACTGGGCTGCCTCCCAGTAGAAACCGGATTTCCAGTGCCCTCCCAGTACAGACTTTTCCCCGTCCCACTACAAGCTGCTTTCCTTGGACCAGTTCCACTACAGACTGGGCCACTTCCTGGCCAGAACTGGATGCCCCAGCCCTCTCCCAGTATAGACTGGGCCTTGTCCCAGTACAAACTGGATCCCTTTAAATCCTCCCAGGAGAGACTGGCTGGCTTCCCAGTCCAAACTGGATGCCCACATCTCCTCCCAATCCGGAACGCGGTGGGTCCCAGTACAGACTGGGCGTCCTCCCAGTCCCAAGAGGATCCTTGGATCTCATCCCAGTCCAGGCTTGGCCCATCCCAGTACAACCTGGATCATCTTCCTTCCCCCCCCCACCTCCCAGTACAGACCAGGCTTCTTCCCAGTACTAACTGGTTCTCCTGGTCCCTTCCAGTACAGGCTGGGCCCTCTCCCAGTACAAACTGGATGCCCTAGTGCCTCCCAGTCCAAACTGGAGTCAGCCCCTGTACCCCCGGCCTCCCAGTACGACCATCTTGGAAACCCAGTTGAAGGTTGAAAGGGAATTTATGGGCAATATCCTCAGATTTTACTATTTTGGGAAAAAATAACGGTAATTGTTGGTCCCAGTTGGATTGAGTAAAGGAGTTGTAGAGAAATCGGAGATATTTCACATCCTTCCCGCCTCATTATTTTACCAATTTTCCCTCATTTTGCCTCAAAGCAGGAAAAAAACAAAAACAAAAACAAAAAACAAAAAACAGCCAAAGGACTCAAATCAGGGGCTACTTGAGTAAAATTAAAGATGACTGCTCAAAACGAACGAGAATTATGAATTTTTTTATTTCTGGGAGGGTGGGTGTGTGACGGGTTCGTTAGAGCGAGAAAAAAGTCACTTTGAGTCGAAAAATGAGGATTTTCACAGAAAATTGGTGGGTTGGACCCTAAAAATGGGGGGTTAGAGGAGAAAAATGAGGATTTTGACACGGAGAAGGTGGGTTTTGGGTTTGTGCCCTAAATGTGAGGGATTGTCTGTGAAAAATGAATGCTTGGAGTCTAAAAATGAGATTTTTTGGACCCTAAAAATGAGGGTTTAGTGTAGAAAAATGAGGATTTTTCACCCAGAATTGGTGACTGGGTTTGTGCGGCAAAGCTGAGCACGCACACGACCAATGGGATCGGGCAACGCCCGTTTATTCCAACTGATTCAGCCCTTTTATAACGTTCTCCCGCGCGCGTGAGCGACACGCGGTACAAGTCCTCGGGATTGGACGGTTAACTCAGCCCGTGCTTTAAACCTTCTTCTGATTGGATAAAAAGTGCCACATCAGCCGTGCCAGGCTTCTGCCTTGTGGAACATCCTCTTCCGTCCCAACCCCTGCCGGGGGTTGTTTGTCCCGTCGAGTTTCTCCCCCCTCACTCAGGGTCACGTCCTTATCGCGTTCTTGCTCGGCGGAGGCTCTTATCACTCTTGTTCTCACGCGGGATTGCTGACGCGGCCGTTCTCTCGCAGAAAGCCTCCAGAACCCCAACAGATCCCTCTTTTTGGTTTTGAGCAACCCGGATTTCTTGCGGGCCCTTTTGTACCGAATGTCTCACACGGGAAACCAAGCACGGCAAAATGACAGCAAGCACGATAACAAGAATTTTAATTCCCCTTTGTAACGACTCTTCCAACCATCCTGCGATTCCCGATGAAGCAAACCGTTCTGATAGGGGTGATGTTACAGCCGTTAACTTCTGCGTGTCATCCTTCCGTTTTCTCCGATTCTCACCGATAGATACCGACGGGTCGGATAAATTCATACAGCGCATTCCTTCAAACTCTTCACACCCTTGGGCTAAAAGCAGAAAATCAGCGGCAGCCCTGTCCCGCAGTACAGCACGCCCAAGGCTCTCCACGCCCGTGGCCAAAGCACCGATTACATTCGATGTCAAGTTCATTTGTTTAGCCGTCCAACATGCAAAACGAGTGACGAGTTGTAATCCCTTTTTGGTCCCAGCTGGAGACACTTGCCAAAAGGCTGCGGTGCCCACGCGCCGCTCTCCTGCTAACAAACATCTTGTTTTCAACAGCTCAGCTTCTTTATCTCCTTGCTACGCACGCCGTTTCTCAGCCCCTTGGCCGTGCAGGTGTTCCTCACCCCAGCTCCAGCCTGTTGTTACAGCGAGGCCACATGGGCTGGATCGCTCACGACACGTCCGTTGTTTTCGAACCGTTCCACCAATCCCTCTTTTTGTTTTTGGGGCCATCCAGGCCCCTTTTATTGTTCGGTCCATCGTTTTCACAAAACGCTTCCACACGGAGCTCAACATCATCAAAAGGTTACAATGACCATCGAAACGGTTATTCAATATAAAACCAAATCCTTGAACCATCTAGTGACGTTTTAGCCCAATCACTATTAAATACTCTTCCTTCTTCAAGACGTAAACCCGTCGCGTGAGCATCGCTACAAAACCAAGTGTCATTTCCTGGTGCTGCTGAAGGAGTCTCGACTGTCTGATTACACCAGCCATGTGTCAGAGTTGTGTGAGGCCGATGCCTCCCAGATCTCCCATTTCTTTGTTTCTTGCGGCGCCTGCAAGACTTGTTGGAGAGCTGTATCAGTCAGGGCTGAGACAAACTTTAAAACATAACGTACGTAGAATAGTTCTACAGAAGGTTAAAAGAATACAGCCCTTATAATTACTAGTTAAAAAGAGTAGGTTAATTTGACTCCCCAAAATTAAGGGATATAACTAAATACTACAAAAATAAACAGTGAGGAAAATACGGAGCAGCACACTTAATTAATAGAAGTACTAATGCTCAGATCTGCAATTGTTGGGGAACCCTGGGTGCAGCGAGAATTCAGAGTGCCCTTCCTCGCGAACCGGAAACCCTACGCGATGCGTCCATCCGTAGGGGAGGCATCCAACGTCGCTGCAAGCAGGTCCGGCCTCTAAATCAACAGGGCAAAATAACTGGCAATTTTTTTTATTTTTTTTTTGAGAGGAAACATCTGATTCCATCCTCCTGTTGGGTTCCACCCCGAGCCTGGCCAGTACTCCAGGGGGAAAACCAAGGGAGTTTCTAATAAGGTTAAACACTTGAGCTCTTAATTCTTAATATCGCTAAACAAAGGAAGTGGAATACATACATTCTTACAGCATCTTATCCTTATTAATAACCGTATTTTATCTAAACTACATTTTGCACAAGTGACTAGTAAGCCTAGATATTTCATTAAGGAGTTACAATTACTGTTAGCATTTTCTCGTAAAAGAATTGGCAGCTGTAGTGTAGTTTGTCCTGTTGCAGTAGCAAACATTACCCAGACATTCTGCTGAAATGACCAGTCGAAGAGACCGCAAACTGTCGGCACAGGGGCACCCACAGCACCCACAGCTGGATCCTGAGTGCTGGCTGCCTCTCACCCTCAGCTGTGGTTGCACACACCCTGTCGGTGACCATCGGAGATGAGACCTGTGCAGACACCAGCATCACCTCTTCCCCAGGGTATTAAAGGAACTGGTCCTTCCCAGTTCCCCCTTTCTAGGGTTTTGTTAACACTTGAGCTTTGCTCTGGACTTCTTGTTGATCTGGTATCTGTGATGAGAAGTGACACAATACTGGTGGCACCTGCGAGACAGGGCAATGTTTAAAAGGTTTGAAGAGATGGAGTCTGTCTGGTATTCAGGGCAAGTTGCAGGGATGTTTTTAGCTGGATGCCTTGATAAAGAAAACTGTTTTTCTGTTGCGCTGACATTCTGGTGGAAGAAATGCATGTGTTTTACAGCAGAGCAAATGGCTGACCTGGAGCCAAGCTCTCTCCCCCCTTTTGTTTTTGCAAAAGCACTTTCAAGGTCTGGCGCGCTCTTTCTACGATGGTTTGTCCTGTGGGGGAATGCAGTGTACTTGTGATGCTTGTTAGCTCTACGGTGAGGATCTTGTTTTGCCTTCTCTGTGAGTGCTTCGGGTGATGTCAGTGAAGGATCTTTCCAGAAAATATCAGATAAGCTGTGCAGATCATCATGAGTTAGGCCCACAACGGCTGTATCCAATTTATGGTTCCCAACAGTGTCTGTAAATCTTTTAAAGTCTTAATAGCAGTTTTAAGTTGTCGCAGGACAATACACACAGGTGATTCGGTTCACAAGGTGAGTGTCAGGGGGTGTTTCAGGGTGGGTCGTGCTGCAGCGGTGATTAAGACAAATTTGACCCAATTTGAGTTCCTCATTGAGTCATACAGTCATGACCCCAAAATGCAATAGGGGTTTCCAATAGAAATGGATGAATATTTGCTACCCGGTTTTCTGGGCCCCTCACATGAATGAGAGCCTTGCTTTGAATTGCTACAGCATGACACCAACCCTGAACAGCATTTGAGGTACCGGAGCCAACAGCCAGTCTGCTCACAGATATTATGGTCACATCTGCACCAGCATCTAAATGCCTGTCAGCTCGACAGATTTTTTAGCTTTAACGAGAGTACATTTTACCAGAAGTTAACATTGTGTTACTGTTTTAGTCCAAAAATATTTAAGGGGTACCTGCTGATCCAAATCCTGAGTAATTGCAGCTTCTTTAACAAGCTCAACAATTTTTTACTTTTTTTTTTTTTGTTGTTGTTACTGAACACAGGGGTACGGACCATAATTTTGATTTTTCTCTTCATAATCAGCATCTACAACCCCTGGTAAAACAAACAACCCCCGTCAGGTTGCAGATGACCTTTTGCCAACATTTCCCTTAGGCAGATGGTTCAGAGGGGCACTCTCCCCGCAGAGCGTGCACCTAAATTCCAAACAACAACCAACACGGAATGACTGCCTCCCGTTAGAGGAGGTGTTTTACCTGTGACACTGAGAACACGGAGCACAAACCAACCGCAGCACCGATGCCCCAGCGGGCGGCAGTAGGACACACACTCACACACACACACACACACACAGAAAGGAGCTCCTGACACTCATCACTCACAACATAAAATGACAAATATTACAAATACGAAGATTCCATTAAGAACATCTCCAGCCTGGGCCGCATCCCCCTGCCGCTTTTGGCGGGGGGTGCCAAGAGCGCGGTGCCGGGCTCAGCCGCAGGCGGCCGCTCCGCGGGGGGGGGTCGGGGAGGCTCCGGGCCGCCGCCGCCAGCTCCGAACGCCGAGCACGGGGATCCACACGCCCGTTGTTTCAAATAGAGCACTGTGCCGGTGTGAATGCCGGTTTTTCTTCTTAAAAGCGTTAGCCAATTTCTAGGGGGCCAATCGATATCCCTGAGCCATCGCCTCCAGTACAGCTGGTGTAGTCTGAGGATTTGCAGCCCGTTCTTATTAATGCTTTTCTCTAAATCTTTAATAACAGAAAAATGCCGTTCCTCCCAACGTGGCTGATGACTCGGCTCATAGCTTACAGGAGTAAGAATTTTTCTTGCCATGTCCATGTTCCCTTGCGCCAAAATTTTTTCGCCTCACTTTTACAGTTTTTTCGCCTCAGTTTTATCTATGGATCATCCCCAATTAAAGGAGGACACAGACCAGACAGTCCAGATTCTTTTTCAGGATTTACAGCATCAGGGTCTAAAAGATTATCACACCATTCTGCTTCTTCAAACAATAAATTTGGCTCTTTAAAGTGTCCCTTAGCCTTGCCCAGACCAATCAGCGCGGCTAAGTCTTTTAACGGACCTACTCCCTGCTTTTCTAAAAAGCGCTGTAAAAGTTGAATGGCTACCTCTCATTCCACGTTCCTGCCCGGGCAGCAATTCCTCAAATTCCACAAATTCCACAAATTCCTGGTGCAGCTCGACGACCTTCCTCAAAGTCCGATCAAGTAGCCAGACACCAGTGAAGGCTTTTCCCGGGTAACAAATCCCTGTTCAGCCTTTAATTCCTCTGGCCTTTCCTGGGTATTATCCCTATGCGGCCAATTCCGGGGTAGCCCTCCTCGGATACCAAAATCTTCTGAAGCCGGACCAGCTGCCCCGATGTCAGACTTACGAATCCCGACGCTTTAGGAGATGGCACACGTCTACTGCCGTCGGCAGCGACCTTATCGCCTTCCAGCTCCGAAAATCCGTCCCGCCGCTTCCCGGGTTCCGTCCGGTGGAAAAGCAGGGATCGGGTAACCCTGCTCAGGGCGCCACTTGCGGCGGGCGGAGGAAGCAAGCAGCCGATTCAGTGTGAACGATAGAGCAAGCTTCAACTTTATTGAGAGAAATCACCCCTTATATAAGCGCTCTACACTAACCATGCACACTACTCACAGATCTATTGGGTACATGTAAAAGGCCACATTATAAAATCCCAGCCCCTTGTGGCATCTCAGACATGTCACAACATCTTCCCTCTTCTGGCCTGCCTCCTTTCCCAAGGTTGTTTTTACCATCAAGGCCGTTGTGTACCTCAGTTTCTCTCTCTGTTAACATAACAGTCTGTTGTCAGCATAACTGTACCCGGGGTTTTTCCTCTGTTTACCTCAGGCGGCTGTGACCAGCTCCTGCACAGACCCAGGGCCTTGCTCTCTGCAAGCTGTTCTCCAACAGGGGACCCCAGGGGTTGAGGGGCCCACGGACACCCCACATCTGCCCGGGGGTTGAGGGGCCCATGACCCCCATTTGGAGAACCCTGGCCACCCAAAATGTCCTCCTGGGGACCCAGGACTGGGTGGCCTGTGGAGTTGGGGTCCCCCCTGTGCACCCCCCACCCCAAGCGCCGCCCCTGGACACCCAAAGGAGAGTTTTGGGTTGGTTTTTTGTTTTTTGTTTTTTTTTGGGGGGGGGGCACACACACACATCCCCCCCCGCCCCCCCCAGGCTGCACCCCAAAACCCCCAGCCTGGTGTTGGGACAGCTCCCCCCAGCACCCCAAAATTTCCCACCCCCCGGCACTGCAAAATACACCTTCCCCCCTGCACCCCCCCGTCTGCACCCCAAAACTGACCCCCCCCGTGCTTGTACCCCCCCCCCAGCACCCCAATACTGCCCCTGCGCCCCAACACCTTCCCGGACACTTTACTGCACTCCCCCCCACACCCCAAAATCCCTCCGGGACCCCCCCTTCCCATCACGCCAAACACCCCAAAACCCTCCACGCCCCCCCCCCCAAAAACCCCTCCAGGATCCCCCCCCGGACCCCCTGAACCCCAAACTCCCCCCCGCACCCAAATATCCCTTGTGCACCCCAACCCTGCCCTGGACCCTCCCCTCCTGCACCCCAAAACGCTCCAAGTGGCTTCAAACCCCCCCCAGACCCCCAAAATCCTTCTGGGAGCCCTAAACCCCCCCGCACACCCCCAAAAGTCAGGTGGACCCACCAGGACCATGACGCGTTGCCCTTTTAAGTCCCCGCCCTGTGGAGGGGGCGCGGAGGTTACGGCATGTCTGGCCACGCCCCCCCCTTCCCGAGCGCCTCGCCCAGCTCACCGCGACCAGGTGGGGGGAAGGCGGGGAGCAGCGGATTTTGGGGTGAAAAAGGGCGGTTTTGGGGTGTGCGGGGCGGATAGTGACGGGGCAAAATCAGATTTTGAGGAAAAAAGGCAGGTTTTGAGGGGGAAAAGGCACTTTTTGAGGGGAAAAAACCCACGATTTACGAGTCTTGGGGGTGAAAGGGGTCGGGTTGGGGGGAGAAGTTGTGAGGTAAAAGGGGCAGATTTGGGGGTGAAAAGTGGCGGATTTGGGGGTGGGGGGCGGATAGTGACGGAGTGGAGGCAGTTTTTGAGAGGAAAAATGCAGGCAGGTGTTGAGGGGGAAAAGTGCAGGCAGGTGTTGAGGGAGAAAAATGCAGGCAGGTGTTGAGGGGGAAAAGTGCAGGCAGGTGTTGAGGGGGAAAATTGTAGTTTTTGGTAGGAAAATGGAGGCTGGTTTTGGTGGGAAAATGGAGGCAGTTTTTGCGGGGGAAAAACGCAGTCAGGTTTTGCGGGGGAAAAATGGAGGGAGGTTTTGAGGGGGAAAAATGCAGGCAGGTTTTGAGGGGGGAAAAATGCGGGCAGGTTTTGAGGGGGTAAAAATGCGGGCGGGTTTTGAGGGGGTAAAAATGCGGGCGGGTTTTGAGGGGGGAAAAATGCGGGCAGGTTTTGAGGGGGGAAAAATGCGGGCAGGTTTTGAGGGGGGAAAAATGCGGGCAGGTTTTGAGGGGGGAAAAATGCGGGCAGGTTTTTAGGGGAAAAGGCAGGCTTTTTTTGAGGTGGAAATTGCAGTTTTAAGGGGGGGAAATTGCGGGCAGTTTTTGCGGGGGAAATTGCAGGCAGTTTTTGAGGGGGTAAAGGCAGGGAGGTTTTTGAGGGGGAAAATGGAGGCAGGTTTTTGAGGGGGAAAATGGAGGCAGGTTTTTGAGGGGGAAAATGGAGGCAGGTTTTGAGGGGGAAAATGGAGGCAGGTTTTGAGGGGGAAAATGGAGGCAGGTTTCGAGGGGGAAAATGCAGTTTTTGAGGGGAAAAAGCAGGCAGGTTTTGAGGGGGCAAATGCAGGCAGGTTTTTGAGGGGGCAAATGCAGGCAGGTTTTTGAGGGTAAAATGGAGGGAGGTTTTGAGGGGGAAATTGTAGGCCGGTTTTGAGGGGGCAAATGCAGGCAGTTTTTTGAGGTGGAACTTTCAGTTTTTGAGGTGGAACTTTCAGTTTTTGCGGGGGAAAAATGTGGGCATTTTTTGCGGGGGAAATTGCAGGCGGTTTTTGAGGGGGAAATTGCAGGCGGTTTTTGAGGGGGAAAAGTGCAGGCAGGTTTTGAGCGGGAAAAAACCCGATTTGAGAGTCTTGGGGGTGAAAGGGGTCAGGTTGGAGAGTGGAGGGGGGCAGTTTTGAGATAAAAGGGGCAGATTGGGGGGTGGGGGCTGGATAGTGACGGGTTGGAGGCAGTTTTTGAGGGTAAAAATGCAGTTATTTAGGGGGAAGACTGCAGGCCGGTTTTTAGGGGGAAGACTGCAGGCCGGTTTTTAGGGGTAAAAATGCAGGCCGGTTTTGAGGGGAAAAAGGTGGCAGGTTTTCAGGGGAAAAATGCAGGCAGGTTTTGATGTGGAAAAGTGCAGGCAGGTTTTGAGGGGGAAAAGTGCAGGCAGGTTTTGAGGGGGAAAAGTGCAGGCAGGTTTTGAGGGGGAAAAGTGCAGGCAGATTTTTGGGGAAAAATGCAGGCAGATTTTTAGGGGGAAGACTGCAGGCCGGTTTTTAGGGGAAAAAATGCAGGCCGGTTTTTAGGGGAAAAAAGTGGCAGGTTATGAGGGGGAAAATGCAGGCAGGTATTGAAGGGGAAAATGAAGGCAGGTTTTGAGGGGGACATTGCAGGCAGGTTTTGAGGGGGACATTGCAGGCAGGTTTTGAGGGGGACATTTCAGTTTTTCAGCAGAAAAAGGCAGGCAGTTTTTGAGGGGGAAATAGCAGTTTTTGAGGGGGAAATAGAAGTTTTTGAGGGGAAGTAGCAGTTTTTGAGGGCGAAGTAGCAGTTTTTGAGGGGGAAATAGCAGTTTTTGAGGGGGAAATAGTTTTTAGAGGGAAAATGCAGGCAGATTTTGAGGGGGAAAATGCAGGCAGATTTTGAGGGGGAAAATGCAGGCAGATTTTGAGGGGGAAAATGCAGGCAGGTTTTGAGGGGAAAATGCAGGCAGGTTTTGAGGGGAAAAATGGAGGCAGGTTTTATGGGGGAAAAGGTAGGCAGTTTTTGAGGGGAAAATGGCAGTTTTTGAGAGGGAAAATGCAGGCAGGTTTTGATGGGGAAAAATGCAGGCAGGTTTTGATGGGGAAAATGCAGGCAGGTTTTGAGGGAGAAAATGCAGTTTTTGAGGGTAAAAATGGAGGCAGGTTTTATGGGGGAAAAGGTAGGCAGTTTTTGAGGGGAAAATGGCAGTTTTTGAGGGGAAAATGGCAGTTTTTGAGAGGGAAAATGCAGGCAGGTTTTGAGGGGAAATGCAGGCAGGTTTTTGAGGGGGGACATTGTAGTTTTTGAGGGGGACATTGCAGGTTTTGAGGGGGACATTGAAGTTTTTGAGGGGGAAAATGCAGGCAGGTTTTGAGGGGAAAAAGGCAGGCACGTCTTGAGAGGAAAATTGCAGGCAGGTTTTTAGGGGGAAGAGAGCAGGGAGTTTTTGAGGGGGAAGACTGCCGGCAGGTTTTGAGGGGGCAAATGCAGGCAGGTTTTGAGGGAGAAAATGCATGCAGGTTTTGAGGGGGACATTTCAGTTTTTCAGCAGAAAAAAGCAGGCAGTTTTTGAGGGGGAAATAGCAGTTTTTGAGGGGGAAATAGCAGTTTTTGAGGGGGAAATAGCAGTTTTTAGAGGGGGAAATAGCAGTTTTTAGAGGGGGAAATAGCAGTTTTTAGAGGGGGAAATAGCACTTTTGAGGGGGAAATTGCCCCCTCAAAACCTGCCTGCCATTTCCCCCTCAAAAGCTGCCTGCCATTTCCCCCTCAAAAGCTGCCTCCATTTTCCCCCTCAAAACCTGCCTCCATTTTCCCCCTCAAAACCTGCCTCCATTTTCCCCCTCAAAACCTGCCTGCCTTTTCCCCCCTTAAAACCTGCCTGCCTTTTCCCCCCTTAAAACCTGCCTGCCTTTTCCCCCCTTAAAACCTGCCTGCCTTTTCCCCCCACAAAACCTGTCGCCATTTTCCCCTCAAAAACCTGCCGCCATTTTCCCCTCAAAAACTGCCTGCCTTTTCCCCCTCAAAAACTGCATTTTTCCCCTGAAAAACTGCCTCTACTCCGTCACTATGCGTCCTCCACCCCCAAATCCGCCCCTTTTCACCCTTAAATCTGCCCCTTTTACCTCACAACTTCCCCCACCACCCCCCAACCTGAACCCTTTCACTCCCAAGCCTCGCAAATCGGGTTTTTTCCCCCTCAAAACCTGCCTGCAATGTCCCCATCAAAACCTGCCTGCCTTTTTCCCCTCAAAACCTGCCTCCATTTTCCCCCTCAAAACCTGCCTGCCATTTTCCCCCTCAAAACCTGCCTGCCATTTTCCCCCTCAAAACCTGCCTGCCATTTTCCCCCTCAAAACCTGCCTGCCTTTTCCCCCCTCAAAACCTGCCTGCCTTTTCCCCCCTCAAAACCTGCCTGCCTTTTCCCCCCTCAAAACCTGCCTGCCTTTTCCCCCTCAAAACCTAACTGCAATGTCACCCTCAAAAACTGCAATTTCCCCCCCCAAAACCTGCCTGCCTTTTTCCGCCCCAAAACCTGCCTGCCTTTTTCCCCCCCAAAACCTGCCTGCATTTTCCCCCTCAAAAACTGCAATTTCCCCCTCAAAAACTGCCTGCCTCTTTCCCCTCAAAACCTAACTGTATTTTCCCCCTCAAAAACTGCCATTTCTCCCTCAAAACTTGCCTGCATTTTTCCCCATCAAAAACCTCCATATTCCCCTCATAAACTTCCTACCTTTTCCCCCATAAAACCTCCCTCCATTTTCACCTCAAAAACTTGCCTGCATTTTCCCCCTCAAAAACTGCCTGCAATTTCCCCCTCAAAAACCGCCTGCATTTTCCCCCTCAAAACCTGCCTGCATTTTCCCCCTCAAAACCTGCCTGCATTTTCCCCCTCAAAACCTGCCTACATTTTCCCTCTCAAAAAGTGCCATTTCCCCCTCAAAAACTGAAATTTCCCCCTGAGATAGGGAATTTAAAGAATTTGAGTTTGATGGTGCAAGCTTGCGCCAAGATGAGGGGGCTATACGTGAAGACATACCAGGGGCTGACACTGTTGCTAAGATATTATCTTCTGGCTCAAACAGAAGCTTCCTATTGTCCTTGAAGCAGTACAAATCAGCAATAGATCACCTCAAATCCTAACTCTAATTGGCCTTGCGGTTTAGCTAGGAGCCAGGGAACAACTGAGGCTGCGCAGAAGAATGAGGTAAAAAGTTCATCAGCGAGGAAGAGGAGATACTTCATCTGTACGACCCTCGCCCAGGAATTTGCGACCACCAAAGGAGCTCAACGCGCAGACGCAAGAGGAGGAGACCTAATTACCATGAGAAGCGAGGGGAGGCGGGGAAATATTATGTTTCTGTATAAGCATTCTATGAATATGCATTATTTTGTAATATATAAGCAGGACGAGAGCTGCAAGGGGTGCGCATGCTTGTGGAGGAGCGATTCCCCATGCGCCCGGCGCTGAATAAACATACCTACTTTACAACTTAACAGTTGTGGAGTTAGTTTTTCCGCAAGTCAGGGGGAAATTGCAGGCAGGTTTTGAGGGGGCAAATGCAGGCAGGTTTTGAGACGGAAAATGCAGGCAGGTTTTGATGGGGAAAATGCAGGCAGATTTTGAGGGTGAAATGGCAGTTTTTGAGGGGGAAAATGCAGGCAGGTTTTGAGGGGAAAAAGGCGGCAGGTTTTGAGGGGAAAAAGGCAGGCACGTCTTGAGAGGAAAATTGCAGGCAGGTTTTTAGGGGGAAGAGTGCAGACAATTTTTGAGGGGGAAGACTGCCGGCAGGTTTTTAGGGGAAGGGCTGCCGGCAGGTTTTGAGGGGGAAAATGCTGTCAGGTATTTAGGGGGAAATGTGCAGGCAGGTTTTTAGGGGGAAAAGTGCAGCAGTTTTTGAGGGGGCAGACTGCCGGCAGGTTTTGAGGGGGCAAATGCAGGCAGGTTTTGAGGGGGAAAATGGCGGCAGGTTTTGAGGTGAAAATGCAGGCAGGTTTTTGAGGGGAAAATGGAGGCAGGTTTTGAGGGGGAAAAAGGCAGGCATTTTTTAGCGGGCAATTGCAGTTTTTGAGGGGGAAATTGCAGTTTTTGAGGGGAAAAATGTAGGCCGGTTTTGAGGGGGAAAAGGCAGGCCAGTTTTGAGGGGGAAATTGCAGGCAGGTTTTGAGGGGGCAAATGCAGGCAGGTTTTGAGGGGGAAAAGGCAGTCAGGTTTTTAGAGGGAAGAGTGCAGGCAGGTTTTTAGGGGGAAGAGTGCAGGCAGGTTTTTAGGGGGAAGAGTGCAGGCAGATTTTGAGGGGGAAAATGCAGGCAGGTTTTGAGGGGGAAAAATGCAGGCAGGTTTTTTTGGGGAAAAATGCAGGCAGGTTTTGAGGGGGGAAAAATGCAGGCAGGTTTTTAGGGGAAAAAGTCGGCAGGTTTTGAGGAGAAAAGTGCAGGCGGGTTTTGAGGAAAAAGAGTGCAGGCAGCTTTTGAGGGGGAAGAGTGCAGGGAGGTTTTGAGGGGGACAAGTGCAGGCAGGTTTTGAGGGGGGAAAGGCAGGCAGGTTTTTAGGGGGAAAATGCAGCCATTTTTTGAGGGGGAAATTTCAGTTTTTGAGGGGGAAAGGCAGGCAGGTTTTGAGGGGGAAAATGGCAGGCAGGTTTTGAGGGGGAAAATGGCAGGCACGTTTTGATGGGGAAATTTCAGTTTTTGAGCGGTAAATGCAGGCAGTTTTTGAGGGGGCAAAGGCAGTTTTTGACGGGAAAAAGGCAGGCAGGTTTTATGGGGGAAAATGGAGGCAGGTTTTATGGGGGAAAATGGAGGCATGTTTCGAGGGGGAAAAGTGCAGGCAGGTTTCGAGGGGGAAAAGGGCAGGCAGGTTTTGAGGGGTGTGATAGGTAGTAAATCGTCTGTTCATCAAATCCATTAAGAAGACAATAGAAAAGCAAACTGTCATATGAACTATTGTATGTTGTGCAAGACTAACAGCAAATGTTTAATTGAATTAACATGATAGTGTGAATTGTGACAGGAAGAAAGGGGGGGGAACAACAAGAGAAGAAGCATCTGCACTTCAAAAGGTGTGAAGGGTTGCAGATGCCCAATTAAGCAAACAAGAGAGTGTTCAGACCATAAATCTCCTTATTCAAAGAGACTGCTGGGCCTAGGCTGATAAGGACGCTGCAGACTTAGTGGATCATCCCATTCCAGGCAAAAGGTGAAAAGTACACTGTGAGGAGGACCTACGGCCTTCATCCCAAACGACCACCACCCATAATTTGGAGACCCTTACCCGTATTTTTAACAGCTTCTGCGCAAGAGTAAAAGACTGATAAGCTAATTACCATACGAAGCGGGAATAGGCGGGTCCAAGTAATGTATATGCATAAGTGTATAATGACTATGTAACACTTTATAGTGTAAGATTGAAACAAAATGCCCGGGGGTTGCGGGCGTTGTTGGAGCAGGAGACTCCCCGGCCGCCCAGCGCTGTTTTGCTTGTTGCTGCTTGCTAAATAAAACTCTGACTCAGCCAAATTTAAGAAGACAGCTTATACCACCCCTCAAAAACTGCCTGAAATTTCCCCCTCAAAAACTGCCTGAATTTCCCCCTCAAAAACTGCCTGAAATTTCCCCCTCAAAAACTGCCTGAAATTTCCCCCTCAAAAACTGCCTGAAATTTCCCCCTCAAAAACTGCCTAAATTTCCCCCTCAAAAACTGCCTGAAATTTCCCCGTCAAAAACTGCCTGAAATTTCCCCCTCAAAACCTGCCTGAAATTTCCCCCTCAAAACCTGCCTGCATTTATCCCCCTAAAAACCGGCCTGCATTTTTCCCCCTCAAAAACCTGCCTGCATTTGCCCCCTCAAAAACCTGCCTGCATTTTCCCCCTCAAAACCTGCCGCCATTTTCCCCCTCAAAACCTGCCTGCCATTTTCCGCCTCAAAACCTGCCTGCCTTTTCCCCCTCAAAACCTGCATGGCTTTACCCCTCAAAAACTGAAATTTCCCCCTCAAATACTGAAATTTCCCCCTCAAAAAATGCCTGCATTTTCCCCATCAAAACCTGCCTGCAATTTTCCCCTCACAACCTGCCTGCCTTTTCCCCCTCAAAACCTGCCTCCATTTTTCCCCCTCAAAAACTGCAATTTCCCCCTCAAAACCTGCCTGCAATTTGCCCCCTCAAAACCTGCCTGCATTTTCCCCATCAAAACCTGCCTACATTTTCCCTCTCAAAAAGTGCCATTTCCCCCTCAAAAACTGAAATTTCCCCCTGAGATAGGGAATTTAAAGAATTTGAGTTTGATGGTGCAAGCTTGCGCCAAGATGAGGGGGATATACGTGAAGACATACCAGGGGCTGACACTGTTGCTAAGATATTATCTTCTGGCTCAAACAGAAGCTTCCTATTGTCCTTGAAGCAGTACAAATCAGCAATAGATCACCTCAAATCCTAACTCTAATTGGCCTTGCGGTTTAGCTAGGAGCCAGGGAACAACTGAGGCTGCGCAGAAGAATGAGGTAAAAAGTTCATCAGCGAGGAAGAGGAGATACTTCATCTGTACGACCCTCGCCCAGGAATTTGCGACCACCAAAGGAGCTCAACGCGCAGACGCAAGAGGAGGAGACCTAATTACCATGAGAAGCGAGGGGAGGCGGGGAAATATTATGTTTCTGTATAAGCATTCTATGAATATGCATTATTTTGTAATATATAAGCAGGACGAGAGCTGCAAGGGGTGCGCATGCTTGTGGAGGAGCGATTCCCCATGCGCCCGGCGCTGAATAAACATACCTACTTTACAACTTAACAGTTGTGGAGTTAGTTTTTCCGCAAGTCAGGGGGAAATTGCAGGCAGGTTTTGAGGGGGAAAAATGGAGGCAGGTTTAGAGGGGAAAATGAAGGCAGGTTTTGAGGGGGGAAATGGAGGCAGGTTTTGAGGGGGAAAAATGGAGGCAGGTTTAGAGGGGAAAATGAAGGCAGGTTTTGAGGGGGAAAATGGCAGGCAGCTTTTGAGGGGGAAAATGGCAGTTAGGTTTTGAGGGGGAAAATGGAGGCAAATTTCGAGGGGGAAAATGCCGTTTTTGAGGGGAAAAAAGGCAGGTAGTTTTTGAGGGGGATATTTTCAGTTTTTGAGGGGGAAATTTCAGTTTTTGAGGGGGAAAATGCAGGCAGGTTTTGAGGGGGAAAATGGAGGCAGGTTTTGAGGGGGAAAAGGAAGGCAGGTTTTGATGGGGAAAATTGCAGGCAGGTTTTGATGAGGAAAAAGGCAGGCAGGTTTTTGGGGGAAAAAGGCAGGCAGGTTTTGGGGGGGAAAAAGGCAGGCAGGTTTTGAGGGGGAAAATGCAGGCAGGTTTTGAGGGGAAAAAGGCAGGCAGGTTTTGAGGGGGACATTGCAGTTTTGAGGGGAAAATTTCAGGCGGTTTTTGAGGGGGAAAAGGCAGGCAGGTTTTCAGGGGGACATTGTAGGCAGGTTTTGAGGGGGACATTGCAGTTTTTTAGTGGAAAAAGGCAGGCAGGGTTTGACGGGGAAAAGGCAGGCCGGTTTTGAGGGGGGAAAAGGAAGGCAGTTTTTGAGGGGAAAAATTGCAGGCACGTTTTGAGGGGAAAAATGCAGGCAGTTTTTTTGGGGGAAAAAGGGAGGCAGG
The DNA here is from genome assembly GCF_965140245.1 of Athene noctua. NCBI lineage: Eukaryota > Metazoa > Chordata > Aves > Strigiformes > Strigidae > Athene > Athene noctua. Next base: position 427,220 of record NW_027437537.1, on the reverse strand, counting down.
TTTGGGGGGGGGACATTGCAGTTTTTGAGGGGGACATTGCAGTTTTTGAGGGGGACATTGCCGTTTTTGAGGGGGAAAAGGCAGGCAGGTTTTGAGGGGGAAAATGGAGGCAGGTTTTGAGGAGGAAAATGGAGGCAGGTTTTGAGGGGGAAATGGAGGCAGGTTTTGAGGGGGAAAATGGAGGCAGGTTTTGAGGGGGAAAATGGAGGCAGGTTTTGAAGGGAAAATGGCCGGCAGGTTTTGAGGGGGAAAATGGAGGCAGGTTTTGAGGGGGAAAATGGAGGCAGGTTTTGAGGGGGATAAAGGAGGCAGGTTTTGAGGGGGAAAATGGAGGCAGGTTTTGAGAGGGAAAAATGCAGGCAGTTTTTGAGGGGGAAATAGCAGTTTTTGAGGGGGAAATAGCAGTTTTTGAGGGGGAAATAGCAGTTTTGAGGGGGAAATTTCAGTTTTTGAGGGGGAAAATGGAGGCAGGTTTTGAGGGGGAAAATGGAGGCAGGTTTTGAGGGGTAAAATGGCAGGCAGGTTTTGAGGGGGAATATACAGGCAGGTTTTGAGGAGAAAATGCAGGCAGGTTTTATGGGGAAAAATGGCAGGCAGGATTTGAGGGGGAAAATGGCAGGCAGGTTTTGAGGGGGAAAATGGAGGCAGGTTTTGAGGGGGAAAATGGAGGCAGGTTTTGAGGGGGAAAATGGCCGGCAGGTTTTGAGGGGCAAAATGGCCGGCAGGTTTTGAGGGGCAAAATGGAGGCAGGTTTTGAGGGAGAAAATGGAGGCAGGTTTTGAGGGGGATAATGGAGGCAGGTTTTGAGGGGGAAAATGGAGGCAGGTTTTGAGGGGGAAAAATGCAGGCAGTTTTTGAGGGGGAAATAGCAGTTTTTGAGGGGGAAATAGCAGTTTTGAAGGGGAAATTTCAGTTTTTGAGGGGGAAAATGGAGGCAGGTTTTGAGGGGGCAAATGCAGGCAGGTTTTGAGGGGGCAAATATCAGGCAGGTTTTGAGGGGGAAAAAGGCAGGCCGGTTTTGACGGGGAAAAAGGCAGGCAGGTAGGTTTTGAGGGGGAAAAAGGCAGGCAGGTTTGGAGGGTACATTGCAGTTTTTGAGGGGGACATTGCCGTTTTTGAGGGGGACATTGCGGGCCGGTTTTGAGGGGGAAAATGGAGGCAGGTTTTGAGGGGGAAAATGGAGGCAGGTTTTGAGCCGAAAATGGAGGCAGGTTTTGAGGGGAAAAAGGCAGGCAGGTTTTGAGGGGGCAAATGGCAGGCAGGTTTTGAGGGGGAAAATTAAAGGCAGGTTTTGAGGGGGAAAATGGAGGCAGGTTTTGAGGGGCAAAATGGCAGGTAGGTTTTGAGGGGGGAAATGGAGGCAGGTTTTGAGGGGGAAAAATGCAGGCAGGTTTTGAGGAGGAAAATGGAGGCAGGTTTTGAGGGGGAAAAATGCAGGCAGTTTTTGAGGGGAAAAATGCAGGCAGTTTTTGAGGGTGAAATAGCAGCTTTTGAGGGGGAAATTTCAGTTTTTGAGGGGGAAATGGAGGCAGTTTTTGAGGGGGAAATAGCAGGCAGTTTTTTAGGGGGCAAATGCAGGCAGGTTTTGAGGGGGAAATGCAGGCAGGTTTTGAGGGGGAAAAGGAAGGCAGTTTTTGAGGGGAAAAATGCAGGCAGGATTTTGGGGGTGAAAAGGCAGGCAAGTTTTTGGGCGTAAAAAGGCAGGCAGGTTTTGGGGGGGGAAATTGCAGTTTTTGAGGGGGACATTGCAGTTTTTGTGTAGGAAAAGGTAGGCAGGATTTGAGGGGGAAAATGCAGGCAGGATTTTGCGGGAAAAAGGCAGGCAGGTTTTGGGGGGGGAAATTCCATTTTTTGAGGGGGAAAATGGCGGCAGGGTTTCAGGGGGAAAATGTCGGCAGGGTTTGAGGGGGAAAATGGCGGCAGGTTTTGAGGGGGAAAATGGAGGGAGATTTTGAGGGGGAAAATGCAGGCAGGTTTTGGGGTGGAAAACGGCAGGCAGGTTTTGGGGTGGAAAAAGGCAGGCAGTTTTTGAGGGGGAAATTTCAGTTTTTGAGGGGGAAAAGGTAGGCAGTTTTTGAGGGGGAAAAGGCAGGCAGTTTTTGAGGGGGAAAAGGCAGTTTTTGTGGGGGAAAAATGCAGGCAGGTTATGAGGGGGAAAATGCAGGCAGGTTTTGGGGGGAAAATGCAGGCAGGTTTTGAGGGGGAAAATGCAGGCAGGTTTTGAGGGGGAAAATGCAGGCAGGTTTTGGGGGGAAAATGCAGGCAGGTTTTGGGGGGAAAATGCAGGCAGGTTTTGAGAGGAAAAACACAGGCAGGTTTTGAGGGGGAAAATGCAGGTAGGTTTTGAGGGGGAAAAGGAAGGCAGTTTTTGAGGGGGCAAATGGCAGGTAGGTTTTGAGGGGGCAAATGGCAGGCAGGTTTTGAGGGGGCAAATGGCAGGCAGGTTTTGAGGGGGAAAATTACACGCAGGTTTTGAGGGGGAAAATGGAGGCAGGTTTTGAGGGGGAAAAGGCAGGTAGGTTTTGAGGTGGAAAATGGAGGCAGGTTTTGAGGGGGAAAATGCAGGCAGGTTTTGAGGGGGAAAATGGATGCAGGTTTTGAGGGGTAAATGGCAGGCAGGTTTTGAGGGTGCAAATGGCAGGCAGGTTTTGAGGGGGCAAATTGCAGGCAGGTTTTGAGGGGGAAAAGGCAGGCAGGTTTTGAGGGGGGAAAATGCAGGCAGGTTTTAAGGGGGAAAATGCAGGCAGGTTTTGAGGAGAAAATGGCAGGTAGGTTTTGAGGGGGAAAATGGAAGGCAGGTTTTGAGGAGAAAAATGACAGGCAGGTTTTGAGGAGGAAAATGACAGGCAGGTTTTGAGGGGGAAAATGGAGGCAGGTTTTGAGGGGGAAAATGGCAGGTAGGTTTTGAGGGGGAAAATGAAGGCAGGTTTTGAGGGGGAAAAATGCAGGCAGTTTCTGAGGGTGAAATAGCAGTTTTTGAGGGGGAAATTTCAGTTTTTGAGGGGGAAATTTCAGTTTTTGAGGGGAACATGGAGGCAGTTTTTGAGGGGGAAATAGCAGGCAGGTTTTGAGGGGGCAAATGCAGGCAGGTTTTGAGCAGGAAAAAGGCAGGCAGGTTTTGAGCGGGAAAAAGGCAGGCAGGTTTTGAGGGGGAAAAAGGAAGGCAGTTTTTGAGGGGAAAAATTCAGGCAGGTTTTAAGGGGGAAAATGGAGGCAGGATTTGAGAGGGACATTGCAGGCAGGGTTTGAGGGGGACATTGCAGTTTTTCAGCGGAAAAAGGCAGTTAGGTTTTGAGGGGGAAAAGGCAGTTTTTGAGGGGGAAAAATGCAGGCAGGTTATCAGGGGGAAAATGCAGGCAGGTTTTGAGCGGTAAATGGCAATCAGGTTTTGAGGGGGAAAATGGAGGCAGGTTTTGAGGGGTAAAATGGAGGCAGGTTTTGAGGGGAAAAATGGAGGCAGGTTTTGAGGGGAAAAATGCAGGCAGGTACTGAGGGGGAAAAGGAAGGCAGTTTTTGAGGGGAAAATTGCAGGCAGGTTTTGAGGGGGCAAATGCAGGCAGGTTTTGAGGGGGCAAATGGCAGGCAGGTTTTGAGGGGGCAAATGGCAGGTAGGTTTTGAGGGGGAAAATGCAGGCAGGTTTTGAGGGGGGAAATGGCAGGCAGGTTTTGAGGGGGAAAATGCAGGTAGGTTTTGAGGGGGCAAAGGCAGTTTTTGAGGGGGAAAAATGGAGGCAGGTTATGATGGGGAAAATGCAGGCAGGTTTTGAGGGGGGAAATGGCAGGCAGGTTTTGAGGGGGAAAATGCAGGTAGGTTTTGAGGGGGCAAAGGCAGTTTTTGAGGGGGAAAAATGGAGGCAGGTTATGATGGGGAAAATGCAGGCAGGTTTTGGGGGGAAAATGCAGGCAGGTTTTGAGGGGGAAAATGGCAGGCAGGTTTTGAGGGGTAAAAGGCAGGCAGGTTTTGAGGGGGAAAATGGAGGCAGGTTTTATGGGGGAAAATGGAGGCAGCTTTTGAGGGGAAAAATGAAGGCAGGTTTTGAGCGGGACATTGAAGTTTTTCAGCCGAAAAAGGGAGGCCGGTTTTGAGGGGGAAAAAGGCAGGCAAGTTTTGAGGGGGAAAAAGGCAGGCAAGTATTTTGGGGGCAAAAAGGCAGGCAAGTATTTTGGGGGAAAAAGGCAGGTAGGTTTTAGGGGGGAAATTGCAGTTTTTGAGGGGGACATTGCAGTTTTTGTGTGGGAAAAGGGAGGCAGGTTTTGAGGGGGAAAATGGCGGCAGGTTTTTGAGGGGGAAAATGCAGGCAGGTTTTGAGGGGGAAAATGCAGGCAGATTTTGAGGGGGAAAATGCAGGCAGATTTTGAGGGGGAAAATGCAGGCAGGTTTTGAGGGGGAAAATGGCAGGCAGGTTTTGAGGGGGACATTGCAGTTTTTGAGGGGGAAAATGCAGGTTTTGTGGGGGAAAAGGCAGGCCGGTTTTGAGGGGAAAATGGCAGGCAGTTTTTGAGGGGTAAAAGGCAGGCAGGTTTTGAGGGGGAAAAGGCAGGCAGGTTTTTTGGGGGAAAAGGCAGGCAGGTTTTGAGGGGGAAAATGGAGGCAGGTTTTGAGGGGGCAACTAGCAGGCAGGTTTTGAGGGGGCAACTAGCAGGCAGGTTTTGAGGGGGAAAATGGAGGCAGGTTTTGAGGGGGCAACTAGCAGGCAGGTTTTGAGGGGGCAACTAGCAGGCAGGTTTTGAGGGGGAAAATGGCAGGCAGGTTTTGAGGGGGACATTGCAGGTTTTGAGGGGGACATTGCAGTTTTTGAGGGGGAAAATGCAGGTTTTGTGGGGGAAAAGGCAGGCCGGTTTTGAGGGGAAAATGGCAGGCAGTTTTTGAGGGGGAAAAGGCAGGCAGGTTTTGAGGGGGAAAAGGCAGGCAGGTTTTGAGGGGGAAAAGGCAGGCAGGTTTTGAGGGGGAAAATGGCAGGCAGGTTTTGAGGGGGAAAATGGAGGCAGGTTTTGAGGGGGAAAATGGAGGCAGGTTTTGAGGGGGAAAATGGAGGCAGGTTTTGAGGGAGAAAATGGAGGCAGGTTTTGAGGGGGAAAATGGAGGCAGGTTTTGAGGGGGAAAATGGAGGCAGGTTTTGGGGGGGAAAATGGAGGCAGGTTTTGGGGTGGAAAATGGAGGCAGGTTTTGGGGTGGAAAATGGCAGGCAGGTTTTGAGGGGGAAAATGGAGGCAGGTTTTGAGGGGGAAAATGGCAGGCAGGTTTCGAGGGGTGTGATAGGTAGTAAATCGTCTGTTCATCAAATCCAGTAAGAAGACAATAGAAAAGCAAACTGTCATATGAACTATTGTATGTTGTGCAAGACTAACAGCAAATGTTTAATTGAATTAACATGATAGTGTGAATTGTGACAGGAAGAAAGGGGGGGGAACAACAAGAGAAGAAGCATCTGCACTTCAAAAGGTGTGAAGGGTTGCAGATGCCCAATTAAGCAAACAAGAGAGTGTTCAGACCATAAATCTCCTTATTCAAAGAGACTGCTGGGCCTAGGCTGATAAGGACGCTGCAGACTTAGTGGATCATCCCATTCCAGGCAAAAGGTGAAAAGTACACTGTGAGGAGGACCTACGGCCTTCATCCCAAACGACCACCACCCATAATATGGAGACCCTTACCCGTATTTTTAACAGCTTCTGCGCAAGCGTAAAAGACTGATAAGCTAATTACCATACGAAGCGGGAATAGGCGGGTCCAAGTAATGTATATGCATAAGTGTATAATGACTATGTAACACTTTATAGTGTAAGATTGAAACAAAATGCCCTGGGGTTGCGGGCGTTGTTGGAGCAGGAGACTCCCCGGCCGCCCAGCGCTGTTTTGCTTGTTGCCGCTTGCTAAATAAAACTCTGACTCAGCCAAATTTAAGAAGTCAGTTTATACCACCCCTCAAAAACTGCCTGAAATTTCCCCCTCAAAAACTGCCTGAAATTTACCCCTCAAAAACTGACTGCCATTTGCCCCCTCAAAAACTGCCTGCCATATGCCCCCTCAAAAACTGACTGCCATTTGCCCCCTCAAAAACTGACTGCCATTTGCCCCCTCAAAAACTGACTGCCATTTCCCCCTCAAAACATGCCTACATTTTTCCCCATCAAAACCTGCGTCCATTTTCCCCCTCAAAACCTGCCGCCATTTTCCCCCTCAAAACCTGCCGCCATTTTCCCCCTCAAAACCGGCCTGCATTTGCCCCCTCAAAAACTGCAATTGTCCCCCCCAAAACCTGCCAGCATTTTTCCCCTCAAAAATTGCTTGCCATTTTTCCTCTCAAAAAGTGCTTGCCATTTTCCCCCTCAAAACCTGCCGCCATTTTCCCCCTCAAAACCTGCCGCCATTTTCCCCCTCAAAACCTGCCGCCATTTTCCCCCTCAAAAACTGCCGCCATTTTCCCCCTCAAAAACTGCCGCCATTTTCCCCCTCAAAAACTGCCGCCATTTTCCCCCATTAAACCTACCTGCCTTTGCCCCCTCAAAACCTGCCTGCATTTTTCCCGTCAGAAACTGCCTTTTCCCCCTCAAAACCTGCCTGCACTTTTCCCCCCTAAAAACCTGCCTGCACTTTTCCCCCCTAAAAACCTGCCTGCACTTTTCCCCCCTAAAAACCTGCCTGCACTTTTCCCCCCTAAAAACCTGCCTGCACTTTTCCCCTCTAAAAACCTGCCTGCACTTTTCCCCCCTATAAACCTGCCTGCACTTTTCCCCCCTAAAAACCTGCCTGCACTTTTCCCCCCTAAAAACCTGCCTGCACTTTTCCCCCCTAAAAACCTGCCTGCACTTTTCCCCCCTAAAAACCTGCCTGCACTTTTCCCCCTAAAAACCTGCCTGCACTTTTCCCCCTAAAAACCTGCCTGCATTTTTCCCCTAAAAACCTGCCTGCAATTTTCCCCATCAAAAGCTGCCTGCATTTTTCCCCTCAAAACCTGCCCCCTTTTTCCCCTAAAACCTGCCTGCATTCTTCCCCCTAAATAACTTCATTTTTACCCTCAAAAACTGCCTCCAAGCCGTCACTATCCACCCCCCACCCCCAAATCTGCCCCTTTTACCTCAAAACTTCCCCCGTCCACTCTCCAACCTGACCCCTTTCACCCCCAAGACTCTCAAATCGGGTTTTATCCCCCTCGAAACCTGCCTGCCCTTTTCCCCCTCGAAACCTGCCTGCCCTTTTCCCCCTCGAAACCTGCCTTCAACCCATCACTATGCGCCCCCCCACACCCAAAGCCACCCCTTTTCACCCCCAAGACTGTCCCTTTTACCTCACAACTTGCCCCCCACACCCTCCAACCTGACCCCCTTCACCCCCAAGACTCACAAATCAGGTTTTTTCCCCCTCAAAACCTGCCTGCATTTTCCCCCTCAAAACCTAACTGCATTTTTCCCCTCAAAAACTGCCTCCACCCCGTCACTATCCACACCCCACCCCCAAATCCGCCACTTTTTACCCCCAAATCTGCCCCTTTTACCTCACAACTTCTCCCCCCAACCCCCAACCTGACCCCTTTCACCCCCAAGACTCGTAAATTGTGTTTTTTTCCCCTCAAAAAGTGCCTTTTCCTCCTCGAAACCTACCTTTTTTCCTCAAAATCCGACTTCGCCCCGTCACTATCCGCCCCGCACACCCCGAAACCGCCCTTTTTCACACCAAAATCCGCCGCTCCCCGCCTTCCCCCCACCTGGTCGCGGTGAGCTGGGCGAGGCGCTCGGGAAGGGGAGGGCGTGGCCAGACGTGCCGTAACCTCCGCGCCCCCTCCACAGGGCGGGGACTTAAAAGGGCAGCGCGTGCATAGTCCCGGTGGGGCCCACCTGACTTTTGGGGGTGTCCGGGGGGGGGTTTAGGGCTCTCAGAAGGATTTTGGGGGTCTGGGGGGGGTTTGAAGCCACTTTGAGCGTTTTGGGGTGCAGGAGGTGAGGGCCCCGGGGCAGGGTTGGGGTTCACAAGGGATTTTGGGGTGCGGGGGGGAGTGCAGTAAAGTGTCCGGGGGGGTGTTGGGGTGCAGGGGCAGTATTGGGGTGCTGGGGGGGGGGTACAAGCCCGGGGGGGGTCAGTTTTGGGGTGCAGAGGGGAGGGTGCAGGGGGGAAGGTGTATTTTGCGGTGCCGGGGAGTGGGAAATTTTGGGGTGCTGGGGGGAGCTGTCCCAACACCAGGGTGGGGGTTTTGGGGTGCAGCCTGGGGGCGGGGGGGTGGGATGTGTGTGTGTGCCCCCCCCAAAAAAAACAAAAACCAAAAACCAACCCAAAACTCTCCTTTGGGTGTCCAGGGGCGGCGCTTGGGGTGGGGGGTGCACAGGGGGGACCCCAACTCCACAGGCCACCCAGTCCTGGGTCCCCAGGAGGACATTTTGGGTGGCCAGGGTTCTCCAAATGGGGGTCATGGGCCCCTCAACCCCCGGGCAGATGTGGGGTGTCCGTGGGCCCCTCAACCCCTGGGGTCCCCAGAAGACCTTCTGAGGTACCCATGGGTCCTCCCCCTCCCCCTCTCTCCCCTCCCCCGCAGTTCCAGCGCCAACACACGACTCTCCACAAGCTCAACGCGGTGGCTTTGCTGGTGACCTTCTTCCTCTGCCGCGTCCTCCTCTTCCCCTACTTGTACTGGGCCTACGGGCGCCACCGGGGGCTGCCCCTCTTGGGGGTCCCGGCCGCTCTGCCCCCCACCTACAACGCCGCCGCCGCCGCCCTCTTGGCCCCCCAACTTTACTGGTTCGCCCTCATCTGCCGGGGGGCCTGGCGCCTCTTCCGACCCCCCGCCGCCCCCCGACAGCCCCCTTGAGCGACCCCCGACTCCCTTCCCCCCCCCCCCTCCCGCCCCAACTAGCGCCTGGGGAGGGGGGAAAACGGGGGGGGTGGATCTAGGAGGGGGGTGGGAGGGGGGGATCTATGGGGAATCTGTGGGGCAGCCTGGGGGATTTATGGGGCAGGCTTGGGAGGGGGTCCTGGGCTCCTATGGGGTACCTTGGGGTCCATATGGGGCAGCCTGGGGGGTCCTGGGGTCCTTTGTGGGCACCCTTGGGTCCCTATGGGGCACCTTGGGGGATTTATGGGTCACTCTGGAGTCCCTATGGGGCAGCCTGGGGGTACCTGGTGTCCCTATGGGGCACCATCAGGTCCCTGGGGGGCACTTTGGGGGATCTATGGGTCACCCTGGGGTCCCTATGGGGCACCCTTGGGGGTCCTGGGGTACCTTGGGGGATCTATGGGGCTCCTCAGGGTCCCTATAGGGCAGCCTGGGGCGTCCTGGGGTCCCTATGGGGCACCCTGGGGGATCTATAGGTCACTCTGGTGTCCCTATGAGGCACCCTGTGGGGTCCTGGGGTACCCTGGGGGATCTATGGGGCACCCTGGGGTCCCTATGGGGCACCCTTCGGTCCCTATGGGTCCCTATGGGGCACCCTTTGGGGTCCTGGGCTACCCTGGGGTCCCTATGGGGCAGCCTGGGGGTACTTGAGGTGCCTATGGGGCACACTGGAAGATCTGTGGGTCACTCTGGGGTCCCTATGGGGGGTCCTGGGGTACCTTGGGGGATCTGTGGGGCACCCTTGGGTCCCTATGGGGCCCCTTGGGGGATCTATGGGTCACCCTGGGGTCCCTATGGGGCAGCCTGGGGGGTCCTGGGGTACCCTGGGGGATCTATGGGGCACCCTGGGGTCCCTCTGGGGCCCCGTGGGGGATCTGTGGGTCACTCCGGGGGGCCCCGTCCCCTCCCCCCCAGGCGCAGCGGCTGGACCCACATTAAAGGACTTTGGGGACGTCCCGGCCTCCTCCTTGGGGGGGGGGGGGGAGCGCCGGGACCCCCATCAGCTCCCAGTATGGACTGGGACAGCTCCCAGTACAGACTGGGTCCCCTGACACCCTCCCAGTACAGACTGGGCCTGTCCCAGTATAAAGTGAAGCCTCTGATCCCCATCCCAGTCCAGACTGGGCCCTTCCCAGTACAAACTGCTCTCCTTGGTCCAGTCCCAGTACAGACTGGGCCACTTCCCAGTCAGAACTGGATTCCCTCCCAGTACAGACTGGGCCCATTCCCAGTACCAAGTGGAACCTCTGAACCCCTCCCAGTTCAGAATGTGGCCTGTCCCAGTGCAAACTGTTCTCCTTGGTCCCGTCCCAGTACAGACTGGGCCACTTCCCAGTATGAAATGGATCTACCAGTGCTTCCCAGTACAAACTGGGTCCCCTGTGCATTCCCAGTACAGACTGGGCCCATTCCCAGTACAAACTGCTCTCCTCGGTCCAGTCCCAGTACAGACTGGGCCACTTCCCAGTCAGAACTGGTTCCCTGGACCCCTTCCAATACAGACTGGGCCCCATCCCAGTACAAACTGGACTCCCAGTGCCCTCCCAGTACAGAATGACCTCATCCCACTACAAACTGCATCCATCTAACCCCTCCCAGTACAGCTGGGCCCCTTCCCAGTATAAAGTGGACCCTCTGATCCTCTCCCAGTACAGACTGGGCCACTCCCCAGTCAGAACTTGATCCCAGTAGAGCCTGGGATCTGTCCCAGTACAAACTGGGTCCCTCTGACCCCTCCCAGTACAGAGCAGGCCCCTTCCCTGTCCAAACTGGATGCCCTGATCTCCTCCCAGTCCAGAATGTGGTGGGTCCCAGTCCACCCTGATCCCCTCCCAGTACAGACTGGGCCCTGTCCCAGTACAAGCTGGATCCCTTTAACACCTCCCAGTACAGACTGAGCCCAATCCCAGTACAAACTGCTCTCCTTGGTCCACTCCCAGTATAGACTGGGCCCTTCCCAGTACAAAGTGCTCCCCTTGGTCCAGTCCCAGTACAGACTGGGCCCTTCCCAGTACAAACTGCTCCCCTTGGTCCAGTCCCAGTACAGACTGGGCCACTTCCCAGTCAGAACTGGACCCCTTTATCCCCTCCCAGTACAGACTGGGCTGCCTCCCAGGAGAAACCGGATTTCCAGTGCCCTCCCAGTACAGACTTTTCCCCGTCCCACTACAAGCTGCTTTCCTTGGACCAGTTCCACTACAGACTGGGCCACTTCCTGGCCAGAACTGGATGCCCCAGCCCTCTCCCAGTATAGACTGGGCCTTGTCCCAGTACAAACTGGATCCCTTTAAATCCTCCCAGGAGAGACTGGCTGGCTTCCCAGTCCAAACTGGATGCCCACATCTCCTCCCAATCCGGAACGCGGTGGGTCCCAGTACAGACTGGGCGTCCTCCCAGTCCCAAGAGGATCCTTGGATCTCATCCCAGTCCAGGCTTGGCCCATCCCAGTACAACCTGGATCATCTTCCTTCCCCCCCCCACCTCCCAGTACAGACCAGGCTTCTTCCCAGTACTAACTGGTTCTCCTGGTCCCTTCCAGTACAGGCTGGGCCCTCTCCCAGTACAAACTGGATGCCCTAGTGCCTCCCAGTCCAAACTGGAGTCAGCCCCTGTACCCCCGGCCTCCCAGTACGACCATCTTGGAAACCCAGTTGAAGGTTGAAAGGGAATTTATGGGCAATATCCTCAGATTTTACTATTTTGGGAATAAATAACGATAATTGTTGGTCCCAGTTGGATTTAGTAAAGGAGTTGTAGAGAAATCGGAGATATTTCACCTCCTTTCCGCCTCATTATTTTACAGTTTTCCCTCATTTTGCCTCAAAGCAGGGAAAAAAAAAACAAAACAAACACCACAACAACAAAAAAACAGCCAAAGGACTCAAATCAGGAGCTACTTGAGTAAAATTAAAGATGACTGCTCAAAACGAACGAGAATTATGAATTTTTTTATTTCTGGGAGGGTGGGTGTGTGACGGGTTCGTTAGGGCGAGAAAAAAGTCACTTTGAGTCAAAAAATGAGGATTTTCACAGAGAATTGGTGGGTTTGGACCCTAAAAATGGGGGGTTAGAGGAGAAAAATGAGGATTTTCACAGAAAATTGGTGGGTTGGACCCTAAAAATGGGGGGTCAGAGGAGAAAAATGAGGATTTTGACACGGAGAAGGTGGGTTTTGGGTTTGTGACCTAAATGTGAGGGATTGTCTGTGAAAAATGCTTGGAGTCTAAAAATGAGATTTTTTGGACCCTAAAAATGAGGGTTTAGCGTAGAAAAATGAGGATTTTTCACCCAGAATTGGTGACTGGGTTTGTGCGGCAGAGCTGAGCACGCACACGACCAATGGGATCGGGCAACGCCCGTTTATTCCAACTGATTCAGCCCTTTTATAACGTTCTCCCGCGCGCGTGAGCGACACGCGGTACAAGTCCTCGGGATTGGACGGTTAACTCAGCCCGCGCTTTAAACCTTCTTCTGATTGGATAAAAAGTGCCACATCAGCCGTGCCAGGCTTCTGCCTTGTGGAACATCCTCTTCCGTCCCAACCCCTGCCGGGGGTTGTTTGTCCCGTCGAGTTTCTCCCCCCTCACTCAGGGTCACGTCCTTATCGCGTTCTTGCTCGGCGGAGGCTCTTATCGCTCTTGTTCTCACGCGGGATTGCTGACGCGGCCGTTCTCTCGCAGAAAGCCTCCAGAACCCCAACAGATCCCTCTTTTTGGTTTTGAGCAACCCGGATTTCTTGCGGGCCCTTTTGTACCGAATGTCTCACACGGGAAACCAAGCACGGCAAAATGACAGCAAGCACGATAACAAGAATTTTAATTCCCCTTTGTAACGACTCTTCCAACCATCCTGCGATTCCCGATGAAGCAAACCGTTCTGATAGGGGTGATGTTACAGCCGTTAACTTCTGCGTGTCATCCTTCCGTTTTCTCCGATTCTCACCGATAGATACCGACGGGTCGGATAAATTCATACAGCGCATTCCTTCAAACTCTTCACACCCTTGGGCTAAAAGCAGAAAATCAACGGCAGCCCTGTCCCGCAGTACAGCACGCCCAAGGCTCTCCACGCCCGTGGCCAAAGCACCGATTACATTCGATGTCAAGTTCATTTGTTTAGCCGTCCAACATGCAAAACGAGTGACGAGTTGTAATCCCTTTTTGGTCCCAGCTGGAGACACTTGCCAAAAGGCTGCGGTGCCCACGCGCCGCTCTCCTGCTAACAAACATCTTGTTTTCAACAGCTCAGCTTCTTTATCTCCTTGCTACGCACGCCGTTTCTCAGCCCCTTGGCCGTGCAGGTGTTCCTCACCCCAGCTCCAGCCTGTTGTTACAGCGAGGCCACACGGGCTGGATCGCTCACGACACGTCCGTTGTTTTCGAACCGTTCCACCAATCCCTCTTTTTGTTTTTGGGGCCATCCAGACCCCTTTTATTGTTCGGTCCATCGTTTTCACAAAACGCTTCCACACGGAGCTCAACATCATCAAAAGGTTACAATGACCATCGAAACGGTTATGCAATATAAAACCAAATCCTTGAACCATCTAGTGACGTTTTAGCCCAATCACTATTAAATACTCTTCCTTCTTCAAGACGTAAACCCGTCGCGTGAGCATCGCTACAAAACCAAGTGTCATTTCCTGGTGCTGCTGAAGGAGTCTCGACTGTCTGATTACACCAGCCATGTGTCAGAGTTGTGTGAGGCCGATGCCTCCCAGATCTCCCATTTCTTTGTTTCTTGCGGCGCCTGCAAGACTTGTTGGAGAGCTGTATCAGTCAGGGCTGAGACAAACTTTAAAACATAACGTACGTAGAATAGTTCTACAGAAGGTTAAAAGAATACAGCCCTTATAATTACTAGTTAAAAAGAGTAGGTTAATTTGACTCCCCAAAATTAAGGGATATAACTAAATACTACAAAAATAAACAGTGAGGAAAATACGGAGCAGCACACTTAATTAATAGAAGTACTAATGCTCAGATCCGCAATTGTTGGGGAACCCTGGGTGCAGCGAGAATTCAGAGTGCCCTTCCTCGCGAACCGGAAACCCTACGCGATGCGTCCATCCGTAGGGGAGGCATCCAACGTCGCTGCAAGCAGGTCCGGCCTCTAAATCAACAGGGCAAAATAACTGGCAATTTTTTTTATTTTTTTTTTGAGAGGAAACATCTGATTCCATCCTCCTGTTGGGTTCCACCCCGAGCCTGGCCAGTACTCCAGGGGGAAAACCAAGGGAGTTTCTAATAAGGTTAAACACTTGAGCTCTTAATTCTTAATATTGCTAAACAAAGGAAGTGGAATACATACATTCTTACAGCATCTTATCCTTATTAATAACCGTATTTTATCTAAACTACATTTTGCACAAGTGACTAGTAAGCCTAGATATTTCATTAAGGAGTTACAATTACTGTTAGCATTTTCTCCCAAAAGAATTGGCAGCTGTAGTGTAGTTTGTCCTGTTGCAGTAGCAAACATTACCCAGACATTCTGCTGAAATGACCAGTCGAAGAGACCGCAAACTGTCGGCACAGGGGCACCCACAGCACCCACAGCTGGATCCTGAGTGCTGGCTGCCTCTCACCCTCAGCTGTGGTTGCACACACCCTGTCGGTGACCATCGGAGATGAGACCTGTGCAGACACCAGCATCACCTCTTCCCCAGGGTATTAAAGGAACTGGTCCTTCCCAGTTCCCCCTTTCTAGGGTTTTGTTAACACTTGAGCTTTGCTCTGGACTTCTTGTTGATCTGGTATCTGTGATGAGAAGTGACACAATACTGGTGGCACCTGCGAGACAGGGCAATGTTTAAAAGGTTTGAAGAGATGGAGTCTGTCTGGTATTCAGGGCAAGTTGCAGGGATGTTTTTAGCTGGATGCCTTGATAAAGAAAACTGGTTTTGTGTTGCTCTGACATTCTGGTGGAAGAAATGCATGTGTTTTACAGCAGAGCAAATGGTTGACCTGGAGCCAAGCTCTCTCCCCCCTTTTGTTTTTGCAAAAGCACTTTCAAGGTCTGGCACGCTCTTTCTACGATGGTTTGTCCTGTGGGGGAATGCAGTGTACTTGTGATGCTTGTTAGCTATATGGTGAGGATCTTGTTTTGCCTTCTCTGTGAGTGCTTCGGGTGATGTCAGTGAAGGATCTTTCCAGAAAATATCAGATAAGCTGTGCAGATCATCATGAGTTAGGCCCACGACGGCTGTATCCAATTTATGGTTCCTAACAGTGTCTGTAAATCTTTTAAAGTCTTAATAGCAGTTTTAAGTTGTCGCAGGACAATACACACAGGTGATTCGGTTCACAAGGTGAGTGTCAGGGGGGGTTCAGGGTGGGTCGTGCTGCAGCGGTGATTAAGACAAATTTGACCCAATTTGAGTTCCTCATTGAGTCATACAGTCATGACCCCAAAATGCAATAGGGGTTTCCAATAGAAATGGATGAATATTTGCTACCCGGTTTTCTGGGCCCCTCACATGAATGAGAGCCTTGCTTTGAATTGCTGCAGCATGACACCAACCCTGAACAGCATTTGAGGTACCGGAGCCAACAGCCAGTCTGCTCACAGATATTATGGTCACATCTGCACCAGCATCTAAATGCCTGTCAGCTCGGCAGATTTTTTAGCTTTAACGAGAGTACATTTTACCAGAAGTTAACCTTGTGTTACTGTTTTAGTCCAAAAATATTTAAGGGGTACCTGCTGATCCAAATCCTGAGTAATTGCAGCTTCTTTAACAAGCTGAACAATGTTTTACTTTTTTTTTTTTTTTTGTTACTGAACACAGGGGTACGGACCATAATTTTGATTTTTCTCTTCATAACCAGCACCTACGACCCCTGGTAAAACAAACAACCCCCGTCAGGTTGCAGATGACCTTTTGCCAACATTTCCCTTAGGCAGATGGTTCAGAGGGGCACTCTCCCCGCAGAGCGTGCACCTAAATTCCAAACAACAACCAACACGGAATGACTGCCTCCCGTTAGAGGAGGTGTTTTACCTGTGACACTGAGAACACGGCGCCCAAACCAACCGCAGCACCGAAGGCCAAGCGGGCGGCACTAGGACCCTGCAGTTCCTCGGCGGCCGCTTCCCTGGGCGGAGAACTGCGCAGCTGCAGCGGCCGCGTCACACACACACACACACACACACACACACACACTCTCTCACTCTCTCACACTCTCTCACACTCTCTCACACTCTCTCACTCTCTCACTCTCACACACTCACTCACACTCACTCACACGCACTCACACTCACACGCACTCTCAAACTCGCACTCTCACACTCACACACACTCTCACACACACTCTCACACACACTCTCACACACACTCTCACACACTCTCTCACACTCTCACACACACACACTCACACACACTCACACACACTCACACACACTCACACTCTCTCACACACTCTCACACTCTCACACTCTCACACTCTCTCACACTCTCTCACACACTCTCACACACTCTCACACTCACACTCACACTCTCACACTCACACTCTCACACTCACACTCTCACACTCACACTCACACTCTCACACTCTCACACTCTCACACTCTCTCACACTCTCTCACACTCTCTCACACTCTCACACTCTCTCACACTCTCACACTCTCTCACACTCTCTCACACTCTCTCACACTCACACTCTCTCACACTCTCTCACACTCTCACACTCTCTCACTCTCACACTCTCTCACTCTCACACTCACACTCTCACACTCACACTCTCACACTCACTCTCACACTCACACTCTCACACTCTCACACTCTCACACTCACACTCACTCACTCACACGCACTCACACGCACTCTCACACTCACACGCACTCTCACACACACACTCTCTCACACTCTCTCACACTCTCTCACACTCTCACACTCTCTCACACTCTCACACTCTCACACTCTCTCACTCTCTCTCTCACTCTCTCACTCTCTCACTCTCACACTCTCACACACACTCTCACACACACTCTCACACACACTCTCTCACACACTCTCACACACTCTCACTCACTCTCACTCACTCTCACTCACTCTCACTCACTCTCACTCACACTCACACTCACACAGCAGCTCCTGACACTCACACTCACAGCAGGAAGTGACAAATATCGCCCAGACGAGGACTCCACTGAGAACATCTCCAGCCTGTGCTGCACAGCCCTGCCGCTTGTGGCGGGGGGTGCCGAGAGCGCGGCGCCGGGCTCAGCCGCAGGCGGCCGCTCCGCGGGGGGGTCGGGGAGGCCCCGGGCCGCCGCCGCCAGCTCCGAACGCCGAGCACGGGGATCCACACGCTCGGTTTTCCTGACAGAGCGCTGTGCCGGCGGGAATGCCGTTTTTTTCTGAAAAGTGCTAGCTAATTTTATGGGGCCAATCGATATCCCTGAGCCATCGCCTCCAGTACAGCTGGTGTAGTCTGAGGATTTGCAGCCCGTTCTTATTAATGCTTTTCTCTAAATCTTTAATAACAGAAAAATGCCGTTCCTCCCAACGTGGCTGATGACTCGGCTCATAGCTTACAGGAGTAAGAATTTTTCTTGCCATGTAGATGTTCCCTTGTGCCAAAATTTTTTCGTCTCACTTTTACAGTTTTTTCACCTCAGTTTTATCTATGGATCATCCCCAATTAAAGGAGGACACAGACCAGACAGTCCAGATTCTTTTTCAGGATTTACAGCATCAGGGTCTAAAAGATTATCACACCATTCTGATCCGTCAAACAATAAATTTGGCTCTTTAAAGTGTCCCTTAGCCTTGCCCAGACCAATCAGCGCAGCTAAGTCTTTTATCGCACTTATTCCCCGCTTTTATAAAAAGCAAAAAATTTTAGGACTACCTCTCGTTCAAATATTCCTGCCCGGGCGAAAATTCATTAAATTCCTTAAAATGCTGGACCGTGTAGCTTAACAACCTTCTTTAACATCCGATCAAGTAGCCAACGACCAGGTTCCTAATTCCTTAATTCCTTAATTCCTTAATTCCTTGGCCTTTCCTGGGTAAGTCCCTACTGCGGCTTTCCGGGGTCGCCCTTCTCGGAGTGAACACCTGCAGCTGGCGCTGAGGAGGTGGCAGCGTTGCCTTCCTACTCCGAGTCCATCCGCCGCTTCCCGGGTTCCGTCCGGTGGAAAAGCAGGGATCGGGTAACCCTGCTCAGGGCGCCACTTGCGGCGGGCGGAGGAAGCAAGCAGCCGATTCAACGTGAACGATAGAGCAAGCTTCAACTTTATTGAGAGAAATCACCCCTTATATAAGCGCTCTACACTAACCATGCACACTACTCACAGATCTATTGGGTACATGTAAAAGGCCACATTATAATGTCCCAGCCCCTTGTGGCATCTCAGACATGTCACAACATCTTCCCTCTTCTGAACCTGTTTTTCTCCCAGGGCCGTTCCTTTATCACACACAAGGCCGTTGTGTACCTCAGTTTCTCTCTCTGTTAACATAACAGTCTGTTGTTTGGCATAACTGTACCCGGGGTTTTTCCTCTGTTTACCTCAGATGGCTGCAATCAGCTCCTGCAGAGACCCACGGCCTTGCTCTCTGCAAGCTGTTCTCCAACAGGTGACCCCAGCCCCTTCCTCCTTTCTCCCAGCTTTACACTGAGCAGACGTCACATGGTCTGGAATATCCCTTGGGTCGGTTCGGGTCAGCTGTCCTGGCTGTGTCCCCTCCCAAGATCTTGCCCACCCCGTCCCACTGGGAGAAATATCAGAAAGAGCCTTGGTGCTGTGTAAGCACTGCTCAGCAGCAGCCACCACACCAGGGTGCTGCCAACACCCTGCAGCTCCCAGCACAAACCACAGCACCGTGAGGGCTGCTATAGGGGAAAACCGATTCCAGCTCAGCCAGACCCAGTACAGTCTCCACCCCTTATTCCATACCATTTACGTTATGCCCAGGGCCCACATAATATTCATTTCTCCATTCCATAAGCTTTCTTCACTCCTTCAGATGTTCAGTGACTTGGCTTCCATCTGTCAAGACAGATGCTCAGGACAGAAGTATGCTTGACCGTTGGACTCCAGCACCGGCTAGGTTTGGGTCGTCATTGCACGTATCTGGTTCACTCTTCATCGTTCCTACTTCCTCCATCACTTCCTGCAACATACAACTCATCCCACAGATTACTTTCCCCCCAAGGTTAAATGTCCTTGAGGCACACACTGAGTAGCCCCATCCTCCCGCATTACCCACCAAGTACATCCAGTCCCTGAGCAAAGACAATCCCGCGAGTGGGCTTGCCTTTTCCCAAGGGAGGAGCAATCCACACTGCCTTCCCCAGCCCTTTCCCTGTGTGTGCTACAGGGACCTTATCTCCTCCCACAGGATGAAGGGGGTTTGTTTGGGCAGGCCCAGGACGGGTAACAGATCCTCTGGTATTAATTAGCCAAGTGGCTTCTGCTAAATTTATATCCCAGTGCTTCCATCCCCCATTGCCCAATGCTCTCAACAGAGTCTTCAACAGTCCATTATATCTTTCAATCTTTCCAGATGCTTGTGGGTATAAGGGATGTGACACACCCACTCAATGCCATGTTTCTTTGCCCAGGAGTTTATAAGATTATTTCGAAAATGGGTCCCGTTGTCTGACTCGATTCTTTCAGGAGTACCATGTCGCCATACAATTTGCCTTTCAAGACCCAAGATGGTATTTCGGGCAGTGCCATGATTTACAGGGTACGTTTCTAGCCAACCCGTAGTTGCTTCTACCATGGTGAGTATGTAGCGCTTGCCTTGGCGTGTTCGTGGCAGTGGTCCAACAGAGTCGATCTGCCAGGCCTCACCGTATTGAAAACTCAGCCATCGCCCTCTGTTCCAGGGAGACTTTACTCGTGTGGCTCGCTTGATTGCAGCACATGTGTCACATTCGTGAGTGACCTGTGAGATGGCCTCCATGGTCAGGTCCACCCCTCGATCACGAGTCCATCTGTACGTTGCATCTCTGCCAAGATGCCCTGATGTTTCATGGGCCCATCGAGCTACAAACAGCTCACCCTTACGCTCCCAGTCCAGGTCCAGCCGAGCTACTTCAATTTTGGCAGCTCTGTCTGCTTGCTCATTGTTTTGGTGTTCTTCAGTGGCACGCCTTTTGGGCACATGAGCATCTACATGACGCACCTTTAGAGCCACGTTTTCCACTCGGGCAGCGATGTCCTGCCACAATGCAGCAGCCCAGATGGGTTTACCTCTGCGCTGCCAATTGGTCTTCTTCCACTCCTGTAGCCACCCCCACAGGGCGTTAGCCACCATCCAGGAGTCCGTGTAGAGATATAATACTGGCCACTTCTCCCGTTCAGCAATCTTTAGGGCTAGTTGGATCGCTTTTACTTCTGCGAACTGACTTGACTCTCCTTCTCCTTCAGTGGCCTCAACGACTTGTCTTGTGGGACTCCACACAGCAGCTTTCCACTTCCGATGGCTTCCTACCACACGACAGGATCCATCAGTAAAGAGAGCATAACGCCTCTCATCTTCTGGTAACTCGTTATATGGCGGTGCCTCTTGGGCACGAGCCACCTCCTCAGGCAACGCTCCAAAATCTCTACCTTCTGGCCAGTCCATGATCTCTTCCAGGATCCCTGGATGGTTGGGTTTCCCCAGTCGAGCCCGTTGCGTGATTAATGCTACCCATTTACTCCAGGTAGCACTGGTTGCATGGTGTGTGGAAGGGATGTTTCCTTTGAACATCCAATGTAATACAGGCAGCCGTGGTGCCAAGAGGAGCTGTGCTTCTGTACCAACAACTTCTGAAGCAGCTCGAATCCCCTCATATGCTGCCAGTATCTCCTTTTCAGTCGGAGTGTAGTGGGCTTCTGATCCTCGATATCCCCGGCTCCAAAATCCTAATGGTCGACCTCGAGTTTCACCTGGTATCTTCTGCCAGAGGCTCCATGTGAGTCCGTGCTCCCCAGGTGATGTGTAAAGTATATTTTGCACAGCTGGTCCTGTCCGAACAGGCCCAAGAGCTACCGCCCGAGCGATCTCCTGTTTGATGTGCTCAAAGGCTTGTTGCTGCTCAGGACCCCACTGAAAATTGTTTTTCTTTGGGTCACTTGATAGAGAGGGCTCACAAGCTGACTGTAACCTGGAATATGCATCCTCCAAAATCCCACAAGTCCTAGGAAAGCTTGTGTTTCCTTCTTGTTGGTCGGTAGAGACATAGTTGCTATCTTGTTGACAACATCCAATGGCACATGATGGCATCCATCTTGCCATTTTATTCCCAAGAACTGAATTTCTCATGCTGGTCCCTTGACCTTGCTTTTCTTTATGGCAAACCCAGCTCTCAGAAGAATCTCAATTACTCTTTGTCCTTTCCTGAACACTTCTTCTGCCTCATTGCCCCACACAATGATGTCATCAACGTATTGTAGATGTTCAGGGGCATCACCCTTTTCCAGTGCAGTTTGAATTAGTCCATGACAAATAGCGGGGCTGTGCTGCCACCCCAGGGGCAGTCGATTCCAGGTATACTGGACACCCCTCCACGTGAAAGCAAACTGTGGCCTGCACTCTTCTGCCAAAGGAATTGAAAAGAATGCATTGGCAATGTCGATTGTGGCGTACCACTTGGCTGCCTTTGACTCCAGTTCATACTGGAGCTCTAACATATCTGGTACAGCAGCACTCGGTGGTGGCGTCACTTCATTCAGGCCACGATAGTCTACTGTTAACCTCCACCCTCCGTCAGACTTTCGCACCGGCCATATTGGGCTATTAAAAGGCGAATGTGTCTTACTGATGACACCTTGGTTCTCCAGTTGACGAATCAATTCTTGGATGGGAGCCAGAGAGTCTCGGTTTGTACGATACTGCCGTCGGTGCACGGTCCTCATAGCAATTGGCACCTGTTGTTCTTCAACTCCCAACAGTCCCACAACAAAAGGATCTTCTGAGAGGCCAGGCAGATTAGACAACTGTTTTACCTTTTCTGTATTCACACTGGCCACACCAAAAGCCCATCGGTATCCTTTTGGGTCTTTGAAGTATCCCCTCTTGAGATAGTCAATGCCCAAGATGCAAGGGGCTTCTGGGCCAGTTACAATGGGATGTTTTTCCCACTTGTCCCCAGTCAAGCTAACCTCGGCCTCCAATACTGATAGTTCTTGACAGCCCCCTGTCACTCCTGAGATCCAGATAGGTTCTGCCCCTCTATAACTTGATGGTATTAGTGCACATTTGTGCCCCGGTGTCAATTAAAGCCTGGTACTTCTGTGGATTTGATGTGCCAGGCCATCGAATCCACACTGTCCAATACACCCGATCATCCCTTTCCTCCTCCTGGCTGGAGGCAGGGGCCCTCTATTCCTGTTCTTGGTCGGAGTACTCACTGTCTGACTCTTGCCGTGCCAGGCCGGAGGTTCCTTCTTCAGGGTCAAGGGAGGTGATCTCAGTCTTTCTGTATCTGGGAGATCGCTGGTTACTTCCTTGTGGTTTTACACCAGCTACATTAGCAACCTTCTTAGATGTCTTCTTGTTGGCAGGGGTCTTTCCTCGCAATTCATGTACACGTGCTTCCAACTTAAAGGTGGGTTGACCATCCCACTTCCTCATGTCCTCCCCCTGGTCGCGCAGGAAGAACCAGAGTTCGCCACGTGTCATGCGCCTTGGCTTTCCTTTCCCCCTGACTGGGACAGAAGAGAAATGATTTCTTGGGGAGCTCCTAACATCCAGGGCACTCGCCCGTAGAGATGAGGAGGTACCAAGACTCTCTTCAAAGTTCTGAAGCCAGGAAGAGACTGCCTCCACAGTTGGCGTCCATCTTAGTCCTTCTCCTGCATCCATTTCTGGGTAGTACATTGCGGCCAAGCCGGCAGAATACGAGGATGGCGCACCTTTAATCACCTTCCTCCACATGGCCCGTGTGCATGGGACATCCTCTGGATTTTTAGGGGCTTCATCATTATCTGGATCACCACAGATGACTTCCATCACTGCTAATTCTCTCAGGTACTGGACACCTTCATCTGCAGTAGCCCACTTCCCTGGGGTGTGGTCCATAAGATCTTCCTTAAAAGGAAACCTTGCTTTAACACTTGAAAGGAGCCGTCTCCACAGACTGCAAATTGCTGTCTCTTTCCCAATTCCCCTTTCAATTCCTCGATTTCTAGCAAGGGAACCCAGCTGTTGGGCTTCCTTCCCTTCCAGCTGTTGAGCATCTGCCCCGTTATCCCAGCATCGCAGCAGCCAGGCAGCGATCCGCTCACCCGGCTGGCGGCAGTAGTCTTGCCGCAGATCTCGCAGTTCTGATGACGTCAGGGACCGGGTAGTTTCTGCCTCCTGTTTCAGTTCTGTTATTCCCTCTTCTGATGCCTTTGCTGAAGGACCAGCTTCTTCCTCCTCTTTCTCCTCCCTTATTAATCGAGGGTATGGGCCTGTTGTTCTCCTTGTCCATTGTTTCTTTTTTACTACTGGGGCAATCTCTGCTGTTGTTATTGTTTGAGTTCCCATGCCAACCACAGCCCTTTGAGAGTGCTGAACTGCGGCTCGGTAAGCACAGGCCAGGCCCCAGTAAAGTGCTAGAAGTTGCTGATTCTCACTGGGATGGGCAAGACACCCCTCTGTCAGGGGATGTGTCAGTTTTGTGGGGTTGCTTGCCTGTTCAGGGGTGAGATCCCAGGCTACAGGAGGTGATAACCGTCCTAGGAATCTGCCCAACTCCTTCCACTCTCCCTGCCACCCAGGAACAGGCCGCCTCAGAGCACATTTTGGCACAGATTCACTCAAAATTTGCGTTCTCTTACACCAAGAGCATACCGAGCTCCACACAACCCACAACAGGCGAGCAGCATTAACAAAGAGTATCAATGAACTAACATAAGGATGACTAAGTACCTCGGGAGCCTGAAAATAAAACCGCTCATGATGTTCCCGATTCCTTGCAGCATGTTCCCGAGCTTAACAAAATAAAGATAAGCAGCGCAATAAACAAGCCCGTGACCAGCACAAGAGCTTGTTGCTTAATAACTACCATAGCTACTGCACATTTAATATAAAACTGCCGTTGTTTTGCCCCACGTTGGGCGCCAGAATAGACTGTGATGGTTTGACTCTGGCTAAATGCCAGGTATCCACCAAGTCGCTCTATCACTTCCCCCCCCCCTTCCCTTTGTTTTCTCAACAGGGTAAAGAGGGGAGAGAAGATAAACGAACCCTTGTGGGTGAAACAAAAGCAGTTTTAATATAAGCAAAGCGAAGCAAAAGTCCGCGCGCGGAAGCAAAAGCAAACAGATTTATTCTCTACTTCCCATGAAGAGGCGATGTCGGGCCTTCTCAGGAAGCGGGGCTCCAATACGCGTAGTAGTTGCCTCGGAGGACCAAGGGTGACCCCACCCCCTTCCTCCTTTCTCCCAGCTTTATACTGAGCAGACGTCACATGGTCTGGAATATCCCTTGGGTCGGTTCGGGTCAGCTGTCCTGGCTGTGTCCCCTCCCAAGATCTTGCCCACCCCGTCCCACTGGGGGAAATGTCAGAAAGAGCCTTGGTGCTGTGTAAGCACTGCTCAGCAGCAGCCACCACACCAGGGTGCTGCCAACACCCTGCAGCTCCCAGCACAAACCACAGCACCGTGAGGGCTGCTATAGGGGAAACCGATTCCAGCTCAGCCAGACCCAATACAGGGGGAAAAGGCAGGCAGATTTTTAGGGGGGAAAATGCAGGCAGGTTTTTAGGGGGAAAAAGGCAGGCAGGTTTTGAGGGGAAAAGGCAGGCTTTTCTTGCGGGGGAAATGGCAGTTTTTGAGGGGAAAATTGCAGGTTTTGAGAGGAAAAAGGCAGGCAGGTTTTGAGGGGGAAAAGGCTGGCAGGTTTTGAGGGGGAAGACTGCAGGCAGGTTTTTAGGGGGAAAATGCAGGTAGGTTTTGTTGGGGAAAATGCAGGCAGGTTTTGAGGGGGAAAATGCAGGCAGGTTTTGAGGGGGAAAAGGCAGGCAGGTTTTTAGGGGGAATATGGCAGGCAGGTTTTGTGGGAGAAAATGGCAGGTAGGTTTTGTGGGGGAAAAATGCAGGCAGTTTTTGAGGGGAAAAATGCAGGCAGGTTTTGAGGGGGAAAAAACCCGATTTGCGAGTCTTGGGAGTGAAAGGGTTTTAGGTTGGAGGGTGGTGGGGGAAGTTGTGAGGTACAAGAGGCAGATTTGGGCGTGAAAAGGGGCGGATTTGGGGGTGCAGGGCGCATAGTGTCAGAGTGGAGGCAGTTTTTGATGGGAAAAATGCAGGCAGGTTTTGAGGGGGAAAATGCAGGCAGGTTTTGAGGGGGACATTGCAGGCAGGTTTTGAGGGGAAATTGCAGGCAGTTTTTGAGGGGGAAATTACAGTTTTTGAGGGGAAATTGCAGTCAGTTTTTGAGGGGGAAATTACAGGCAGTTTTTGAGGGGGAAAATGGAGGCAGTTTTTGAGGGGGAAAATGGAGGCAGGTTTTGAGGGGGAAAAGGTAGGCAGGTTTTGAGGGGAAAAATGCAGTTTTTGAGGGGAAAAATGGAGGCAGGTTTTATGGGGGAAAAGGCAGGCAGGTTTTGAAGGAGCAAATGTCAGGCAGTTTTTTAGGGGGCAAATGGCAGTAAGGTTTTGAGGGGGCAAATGGCAGGCAGTTTTTGAGGGGGACATTGCAGGCAGTTTTTGAGGGGGAAAATGGAGACAGGTTTTGAGGGGCAAAATGCAGGCAGGTTTTGAGGGGAAAATGGCAGGCAGGTTTTGTGGGGGAAAATGGCAGACGGGTTTTGAGGGGGAAAATGCAGGCAGGTTTTGAGGGGGAAAAGGCAGGCAGGTTTTGAGGGGAGAATGGCAGGCAGGTTTTGTGGGGGAAAATACAGGCAAGTTTTGAGGGGGAAATTTCAGGCAGTTTTTGAGGGGGAAAATGGAGGCAGTTTTTGAGGGGAAAAAGGCAGGGAGGTTTTGAGGGGGACATTGCAGGCAGGTTTTGAGGGGGACATTTCAGTTTTTGAGGGGGAAACTTCAGTTTTTGAGGGGGAAAATGCAGACAGGATTTGCGGGGGAAAAGGCGGGCAGGTTTTGAGGGGGAAAAGGCGGGCAGGTTTTGAGGGGGAAAAGGCAGACAGTTTTTGAGGGGGAAATTGCAGGCAGTTTTTGAGGGGGAAATTGCAGTTTTTGAGGGGAAAAGGCAGGCAGTTTTTGAGGGGGAAATTGCAGGCAGTTTTTGAGGGGGAAATTGCAGGCAGTTATTGAGGGGGAAAATGGAGGCAGGTTTTGAAGGGGAAAATGGAGGCAGGTTTTATGGGGGAAAAGGTAGGCAGGTTTTGAGGGGGAAAATGCAGACAGGTTTTGAGGGGGAAAATGGAGGCAGTTTTTGAGGGGGAAAATGCAGGCAGGTTTTGAGGGGGAAATTTCGATTTTTGAGGGGGAAATTGCAGTTTTTGAGGGGGAAATTGCAGGCAGTTTTTGAGGGGGAAAAATTCAGGCAGGTTTTATGGGGGAAAATACAGGCAGGTTTTGAGGGGAAAAATGGAGGCAGATTTGAGGGGGTAAATGGAGGCAGGATATGAGGGGGGAAATGGAGGCAGGTTTTGAGGGGGAAAATGCAGTTTTTGAGAGGGAAAAGGCAGTCACTTTTTGAGGGGGAAATTGCAGGCAGTTTTTGAGGGGGAAAATGCAGGCAGGTTTTTGAGGGGGCAAATGCAGGCAGGATTTTGAGGGGGCAAATGGCAGGCAGGTTTTGAGGGGGCAAATGGCAGGCAGGTTTTGAGGGGACAAATGGCAGGCAGGTTTTTGAGGGGAAAAATGCAGGGAGGTTTTGAGGGGGAAAATGCAGTCAGGTTTTGGGGGGAAAATGGATGCAGTTTTTGAGGGGAAAAATGCAGGCAGGTTTTGAGGGGGAAAATGGAGGCAGGTTTTGAGGGGGAAAAGGCAGGCAGGTTTTGGGGGGAAAATACAGACAAGTTTTGATGGGGAAAATGCAGGCAGGTTTTGAGGGGGCAAATGGCAGGCAGGTTTTGAGGGGGAAAATGGAGGCATGTTTTGAGGGGGAAAATGGAGGCAGATTTTAGAGTGGAAAAGGCAGGCAGGTTTTGGGGGGAAAATACAGGGAAGTTTTGAGGGGGAAAAGGCAGGCAGGTTTTGAGAGGGCAAATGGAGGCATGTTTTGAGGGGGAAAATGGAGGCAGGTTTTGAGGGGAAAATGGAGGCAGGTTTTGAGGGGGAAATTTCAGGCAGTTTTTGAGGGGGAAAATGGAGGCAGGTTTTGAGGGGAAAATGGAGGCAGGTTTTGAGGGGAAAAAGGCAGGCAGGTTTTGAGAGGGAAAAGGCAGGCAGGTTTTGAGGGGGAAAAGGTAGGTAGGTTTTGAGGGGGACATTGTAGGCAGGTTTTGAGGGGGTAAATGCAAGCAGGTTTTGAGGGAGAAAATGGCAGGCAGGTTTTGAGGGGGAAAATGGAGGCATGTTTTGAGGGGGAAAATGGAGGCAGATTTTAGAGTGGAAAAGGCAGGCAGGTTTTGGGGGGAAAATACAGGCAAGTTTTGAGGGGGAAAAGGCAGGCAGGTTTTGAGGGGGCAAATGCAGGCAGGATTTTGAGGGGGCAAATGGCAGACAGGTTTTGAGGGGGCAAATGGCAGGCAGGTTTTGAGGGGACAAATGGCAGGCAGGTTTTTGAGGGTAAAAATGCAGGGAGGTTTTGAGGGGGAAAATGCAGTCAGGTTTTGGGGGGAAAATGGATGCAGTTTTTGAGGGGAAAAATATAGGCAAGTTTTGAGGGGGAAAAGGCAGGCAAGTTTTGAGGGGGAAATTTCAGGCAGTTTTTGAGGGGGAAATTTCAGGCGGTTTTTGAGGGGAAAATGGAGGCAGGTTTTGAGGGGAAAATGGAGGCAGGTTTTTGAGGGGAAAATGGAGGCAAGTTTTGAGGGGGAAATTACAGATTTTGAGGGGGAAATTTCAGATTTTGAGGGGGAAATTTCAGTTTTTGAGGGGGAAAAGGTAGGCAGGTTTTGAGGGGGAAAATGGCGGGCAGGTTTTGAGGGGGAAAAAGGCGGGCAGGTTTTGAGGGGGAAAAAGGCAGGCACTTTTTGAGGGGGAAAATGCAGGCAGTTTTTGAGGGGGAAATTGCAGGCAGTTTTTGAGGGGGAAATTCCAGTTTTTGAGGGGAAAAGGCAGGCAGTTTTTGAGGGGAAAATTGCAGTTTTTATGGGGAAAAGGCAGGCAGTTTTATAAGGGGGAAATTCAGGCAGTTTTTGAGGGGGAAGTTGCAGGCAGGTTTTGAGGGGAAAAATGGAGGCAGGTTTTGAGGTGAAAATGGCAGGCAGGTTTTGTGGGGGAAAATACAGGCAAGTTTTGAGGGGGAAATTTCAGGCAGTTTTTGAGGGGGAAAATGGAGGCAGTTTTTGAGGGGAAAAATGGAGGCAGGTTTTTGAGGGGAAAAAGGCAGGGAGGTTTTGAGGGGTACATTGCAGGCAGGTTTTGAGGGGGACATTTCAGTTTTTGAGGGGGAAATTTCAGTTTTTGAGGGGGAAAATGCAGGCAGGATTTGCGGGGGAAAAGGCGGGCAGGTTTTGAGGGGGAAAAGGCAGACAGTTTTTGAGGGCGAAAAGTGCAGGCAGGTTTTGAGGGGGAAAATGGCAGTTAGGTTTCGAGGGGGAAAATGCAGTTTTTGAAGGGAAAAAAGCAAGCAGTTTTTGAGGGGGAAATTTCAGTTTTTGAGGGGGAAATTTCAGTTTTTGAGGGGGAAAATGCAGGCAGGTTTTGAGGGGGAAAAAGGCGGGCAGGTTTTGAGGGGGAAAAAGGCGGGCAGGTTTTGAGGGGGAAAAAGGCAGGCAGGTTTTAAGGGGGAAAAGGCGGACAGGTTTTGAGGGGGAAATTGCAGTTTTTGAGGGGGAAATTGCAGTTTTTGAGGGGGAAATTGCAGGCAGTTTTTGAGGGGGAAAATGGAGGCAGGTTTTGAGGGGGAAAATGGAGGCAGGTTTTAAGGGGGAAAATGGAGGCAGGTTTTAAGGGGGAAAATGGAGGCAGGTCTTGAGGGGAAAAGTGCAGTCAGGTTTTTTAGGGGAACATGCAGGCAGGTTTTGAGGGGTAAATGGCAGTTTTTGAGAGGGAAAATGCAGTTAGGTTTTGAGGGGGAAAATGCAGGCAGGTTTTGAGGGGCAAATGCAGGCAGGTTTTTGATGGAAAATGGACGCAGTTTTTGAGGGGGAAAATGGAGACAGGTTTTGAGGGGGAAAATGGAGGCAGGTTTTTGAGGGGAAATGCAGGCAGTTTTTTGAGGGGAAAATGGCAGTTTGTGAGAATGAAAATGCAGGGAGGTTTTGATGGGGAAAAATGCAGGCAGGTTTTGATGGGGAAATGACAGTTTTTGAGGGGGAAAATGCAGTTAGGTTTTGAGGGGGAAAATGCAGGCAGGTTTTGAGGGGGCAAATGGAGGCAGGTTTTGAGGGTAATAAGGCAGTTAGGTTTTGATGGGGAAAATTGCAGGCGGGTTTTGAGTTGGAAAATGGAGGCAGTTTTTGAGGGGGAAATTTGAGGTTTTGCGGGGGATATTTTAGTTTTTGTGGGGGAAATTTCAGTTTTTGAGGGGGAAAATGCAGGCAGGTTTTGAGGGGGAAAATGGCGGGCAGGTTTTCCGGGGGAAAAAGGCGGAAGGTTTTGAGGGGGAAAAAGGCGGGCAGGTTTTGAGGGGGAATAAGGCGGGCAGGTTTTGAGGGGGAAAAAGGCAGGCAGGTTTTGAGGGGGAAAAGGCGGACAGGTTTTGACGGGGACATTGCAGTTTTTGAGGGGGCAATTGCAGTTTTTGAGGGGAAAATTGCAGGCAGTTTTTGATGGGGAAAATGGAGGCAAGTTTTGAGTGGGAAAATGCAGGCAGGTTTTGAGGGGGCAAATGCAGGTAGTTTTTTGAGGGGGCAAATGCAGGCAGGATTTTGAGGGGGCAAATGCAGGCAGGTTTTGAGGGGGCAAATGCAGGCAGGTTTTGAGTGGGCAAATGGCAGGCAGGTTTTGAGTGGGCAAATGGCAGGCAGGTTTTGAGGGGGAAATGGCATGCAGGTTTTGAGGGGGCAAATGGCAGGCAGATTTTAAGGGGGACATTGCAGTTTTTCAGCGGAAAAAGGCAGGCAGGTTTTGAGGGGGAAAATGGCGGCAGGTTTTGGAGGTGAAAATGTAGGCAGGTTTTGAGGGGGAAAATGCAGGCAGGTTTTGAGGGGGAAATTTGAGGTTTTGAGGGGGAAATTTTAGTTTTTGAGGGGAAATTTTAGTTTTTGAGGGGGAAATTTCAGTTTTTGAGGGGGAAAATGCAGGCAGGTTTTGAGGGGGAAAATGCAGGCAGGTTTTGAGGGGGAAAAAGGCGGAAGGTTTTGAGGGGGAAAAAGGCGGAAGGTTTTGAGGGGGAAAAGGCAGACAGGTTTTGAGGGGGAAAAGGCGGACAGGTTTTGACGGGGACATTGCAGTTTTTGAGGGGGAAATTGCAGTTTTTGAGGGGAAAATTGCAGGCAGTTTTTGATGGGGAAAATGGAGGCAGTTTTTGAGGGGGAAAATGGAGGCAAGTTTTGAGTGGGAAAATGCAGGCAGGTTTTGAGGGGGCAAATGCAGGCAGGTTTTGAGGGGAAAATGGCAGGCAGGTTTTGTGGGGGAAAATGGCAGACGGGTTTTGAGGGGGAAAATGCAGGCAGGTTTTGAGGGGAAAATGGCAGGCAGGTTTTGTGGGGGAAAATGGCAGACGGGTTTTGAGGGGGAAAATGCAGGCAGGTTTTGAGGGGGAAAAGGCAGGCAGGTTTTGAGGGGGAAATTTCAGGCAGTTTTTGAGGGGGAAAATGGAGGCAGTTTTTGAGGGGAAAAATGGAGGCAGGTTTTTGAGGGGAAAAAGGCAGGGAGGTTTTGAGGGGGACATTGCAGGCAGGTTTTGAGGGGGACATTTCAGTTTTTGAGGGGGAAATTTCAGTTTTTGAGGGGGAAAATGCAGACAGGATTTGCGGGGGAAAAGGCGGGCAGGTTTTGAGGGGGAAAAGGCGGGCAGGTTTTGAGGGGGAAAAGGCAGACAGTTTTTGAGGGGGAAATTGCAGGCAGTTTTTGAGGGGGAAATTGCAGTTTTTGAGGGGAAAAGGCAGGCAGTTTTTGAGGGGGAAATTGCAGGCAGTTTTTGAGGGGGAAATTGCAGGCAGTTATTGAGGGGGAAAATGGAGGCAGGTTTTGAAGTGGAAAATGGAGGCAGGTTTTATGGGGGAAAAGGTAGGCAGGTTTTGAGGGGGAAAATGGCAGGCAGGTTTTTGAGGGGAAAAATGGCAGGCAGGTTTTGAGGGGGCAAATGGCAGGCAGGTTTTTGAGGCGAAAAATGGAGGCAGGTTGTGAGGGGGAAAATGGAGGCAAGTTTTGACGGGGAAAATGGAGGCAGGTTTTGAGGGGAAAAATGCAGTTTTTGAGGGGAAAATGGAGGCAGGTTTTGATGGGGAGAAATGCAGGCAGGTGTTGAGGGGGAAAATGCAGGCAGGTTTTGAGGGGAAAGAGGCAGGCAGATTTTGAGGGGGAAATTGCAGTTTTTGAGGGGGAAAATGCAGGCAGGTTTTGAAGGGGAAAATGCAGGCAGGTTTTGAGGGGGCAAATGCAGGCAGGTTTTTGAGGGGGCAAATGGCAGGCAGGTTTTGAGCGGGCAAATGGCAGGCAGGTTTTGAGGGGGCAAATGGCAGGCAGGTTTTGAGGGGGCAAATGGCAGGCAGGTTTTGAGTGGACAAATGGCAGGCAGTTTTTGAGGGGGACATTGCAGTTTTTGAGCGGGACATTGCAGTTTTTGAGGGGGAAAAATGGAGGCATGTTATGAGGGGGAAAATAGAGGCAGGTTTTAGAGTGGAAAAGGCAGGCAGGTTGAGGGGGAAATTTCAGGCGGTTTTTGAGGGGGAAAATTCAGGCAGGTTTTTGAGGGGAAAATGGAGGCAGGTTTTTGAGGGGAAAATGGAGGCAGGTTTTGAGGGGAAAATGGAGGCAGGATTTTAAGGGGAAAATGGAGGCAGGTTTTGAGGGGGAAAATGGAGGCAGGTTTTGAGGGGGAAAATGCAGGCAGGTTTTGAGGGGAAAATGGCAGGCAGGTTTTGTGGGGGAAAATGGCAGACGGGTTTTGAGGGGGAAAATGCAGGCAGGTTTTGAGGGGGAAAAGGCAGGCAGGTTTTGAGGGGGAAATTTCAGGCAGTTTTTGAGGGGGAAAATGGAGGCAGTTTTTGAGGGGAAAAATGGAGGCAGGTTTTTGAGGGGAAAAAGGCAGGGAGGTTTTGAGGGGGACATTGCAGGCAGGTTTTGAGGGGGACATTTCAGTTTTTGAGGGGGAAATTTCAGTTTTTGAGGGGGAAAATGCAGACAGGATTTGCGGGGGAAAAGGCGGGCAGGTTTTGAGGGGGAAAAGGCGGGCAGGTTTTGAGGGGGAAAAGGCAGACAGTTTTTGAGGGGGAAATTGCAGGCAGTTTTTGAGGGGGAAATTGCAGTTTTTGAGGGGAAAAGGCAGGCAGTTTTTGAGGGGGAAATTGCAGGCAGTTTTTGAGGGGGAAATTGCAGGCAGTTATTGAGGGGGAAAATGGAGGCAGGTTTTGAAGTGGAAAATGGAGGCAGGTTTTATGGGGGAAAAGGTAGGCAGGTTTTGAGGGGGAAAATGGCAGGCAGGTTTTTGAGGGGAAAAATGGCAGGCAGGTTTTGAGGGGGCAAATGGCAGGCAGGTTTTTGAGGCGAAAAATGGAGGCAGGTTGTGAGGGGGAAAATGGAGGCAAGTTTTGACGGGGAAAATGGAGGCAGGTTTTGAGGGGAAAAATGCAGTTTTTGAGGGGAAAATGGAGGCAGGTTTTGATGGGGAGAAATGCAGGCAGGTGTTGAGGGGGAAAATGCAGGCAGGTTTTGAGGGGAAAGAGGCAGGCAGATTTTGAGGGGGAAATTGCAGTTTTTGAGGGGGAAAATGCAGGCAGGTTTTGAAGGGGAAAATGCAGGCAGGTTTTGAGGGGGCAAATGCAGGCAGGTTTTTGAGGGGGCAAATGGCAGGCAGGTTTTGAGCGGGCAAATGGCAGGCAGGTTTTGAGGGGGCAAATGGCAGGCAGGTTTTGAGGGGGCAAATGGCAGGCAGGTTTTGAGTGGACAAATGGCAGGCAGTTTTTGAGGGGGACATTGCAGTTTTTGAG
The DNA here is from genome assembly GCF_965140245.1 of Athene noctua. Lineage (NCBI taxonomy): Eukaryota > Metazoa > Chordata > Aves > Strigiformes > Strigidae > Athene > Athene noctua. The sequence continues at coordinate 394,294 of NW_027437537.1, read as the reverse complement.
CGGGACATTGCAGTTTTTGAGGGGGAAAAATGGAGGCATGTTATGAGGGGGAAAATAGAGGCAGGTTTTAGAGTGGAAAAGGCAGGCAGGTTGAGGGGGAAATTTCAGGCGGTTTTTGAGGGGGAAAATTCAGGCAGGTTTTTGAGGGGAAAATGGAGGCAGGTTTTTGAGGGGAAAATGGAGGCAGGTTTTGAGGGGAAAATGGAGGCAGGATTTTAAGGGGAAAATGGAGGCAGGTTTTGAGGGGGAAAATGGAGGCAGGTTTTGAGGGGGAAAATGCAGGCAGGTTTTGAGGGGAAAATGGCAGGCAGGTTTTGTGGGGGAAAATGGCAGACGGGTTTTGAGGGGGAAAATGCAGGCAGGTTTTGAGGGGGAAAAGGCAGGCAGGTTTTGAGGGGGAAATTTCAGGCAGTTTTGAGGGGGAAAATGGAGGCAGTTTTTGAGGGGAAAAATGGAGGCAGGTTTTTGAGGGGAAAAAGGCAGGGAGGTTTTGAGGGGGACATTGCAGGCAGGTTTTGAGGGGGACATTTCAGTTTTTGAGGGGGAAATTTCAGTTTTTGAGGGGGAAAATGCAGACAGGATTTGCGGGGGAAAAGGCGGGCAGGTTTTGAGGGGGAAAAGGCGGGCAGGTTTTGAGGGGGAAAAGGCAGACAGTTTTTGAGGGGGAAATTGCAGGCAGTTTTTGAGGGGGAAATTGCAGTTTTTGAGGGGAAAAGGCAGGCAGTTTTTGAGGGGGAAATTGCAGGCAGTTTTTGAGGGGGAAATTGCAGGCAGTTATTGAGGGGGAAAATGGAGGCAGGTTTTGAAGTGGAAAATGGAGGCAGGTTTTATGGGGGAAAAGGTAGGCAGGTTTTGAGGGGGAAAATGGCAGGCAGGTTTTTGAGGGGAAAAATGGCAGGCAGGTTTTGAGGGGGCAAATGGCAGGCAGGTTTTTGAGGCGAAAAATGGAGGCAGGTTGTGAGGGGGAAAATGGAGGCAAGTTTTGACGGGGAAAATGGAGGCAGGTTTTGAGGGGAAAAATGCAGTTTTTGAGGGGAAAATGGAGGCAGGTTTTGATGGGGAGAAATGCAGGCAGGTGTTGAGGGGGAAAATGCAGGCAGGTTTTGAGGGGAAAGAGGCAGGCAGATTTTGAGGGGGAAATTGCAGTTTTTGAGGGGGAAAATGCAGGCAGGTTTTGAAGGGGAAAATGCAGGCAGGTTTTGAGGGGGCAAATGCAGGCAGGTTTTTGAGGGGGCAAATGGCAGGCAGGTTTTGAGCGGGCAAATGGCAGGCAGGTTTTGAGGGGGCAAATGGCAGGCAGGTTTTGAGGGGGCAAATGGCAGGCAGGTTTTGAGTGGACAAATGGCAGGCAGTTTTTGAGGGGGACATTGCAGTTTTTGAGCGGGACATTGCAGTTTTTGAGGGGGAAAAATGGAGGCATGTTATGAGGGGGAAAATAGAGGCAGGTTTTAGAGTGGAAAAGGCAGGCAGGTTGAGGGGGAAATTTCAGGCGGTTTTTGAGGGGGAAAATTCAGGCAGGTTTTTGAGGGGAAAATGGAGGCAGGTTTTTGAGGGGAAAATGGAGGCAGGTTTTGAGGGGAAAATGGAGGCAGGATTTTAAGGGGAAAATGGAGGCAGGTTTTGAGGGGGAAAATGGAGGCAGGTTTTGAGGGGGAAAATGCAGGCAGGTTTTGAGGGGAAAAAGGCAGGCAGGTTTTGAGGGGGAAAAGGCAGGCAGGTTTTGAGGGGGCAAATGGCAGGCAGGTTTTGAGGGGGAAAATGGAGGCATGTTTTGAGGGGGAAAATGGAGGCAGATTTTGAGGGGAAAATGGAGGCAGGATTTTGAGGGGAAAATGGAGGCAGGTTTTGAGGGGGAAAATGGAGGCAGGTTTTGAGGGGGAAAATGGAGGCAGGTTTTGAGGGGGAAAATGCAGGCAGGTTTTGAGGGGAAAAAGGCAGGCAGGTTTTGAGGGGGAAAAGGCAGGCAGGTTTTGAGGGGGAAATTTCAGGCGGTTTTTGAGGGGGAAAATGGAGGCAGGTTTTGAGGGGAAAATGGAGGCAGGTTTTGAGGGGGAAAAGGTAGGTAGGTTTTGAGGGGGACATTGTAGGCAGGTTTTGAGGGGGTAAATGCAAGCAGGTTTTGAGGGAGAAAATGGCAGGCAGGTTTTGAGGGGGAAAATGGAGGCATGTTTTGAGGGGGAAAATGGAGGCAGATTTTAGAGTGGAAAAGGCAGGCAGGTTTTGGGGGGAAAATACAGGCAAGTTTTCATGGGGAAAAGGCAGGCAGGTTTTGAGGGGGCAAATGCAGGCAGGATTTTGAGGGGGAAAAGGCAGGCAGGTTTTGAGGGGGCAAATGGCAGGCAGGTTTTGAGGGGGAAAATGGAGGCATGTTTTGAGGGGGAAAATGGAGGCAGATTTTAGAGTGGAAAAGGCAGGCAGGTTTTGAGGGGGAAAAGGCAGGCAAGTTTTGAGGGGGAAATTTCAGGCAGTTTTTGAGGGGGAAATTTCAGGCGGTTTTTGAGGGGAAAATGGAGGCAGGTTTTGAGGGGAAAATGGAGGCAGGTTTTTGAGGGGAAAATGGAGGCAGGTTTTGAGGGGGAAATTACAGATTTTGAGGGGGAAATTTCAGATTTTGAGGGGGAAATTTCAGTTTTTGAGGGGGAAAATGTAGGCAGGTTTTGAGGGGGAAAATGGCGGGCAGGTTTTGAGGGGGAAAAAGGCGGGCAGGTTTTGAGGGGGAAAAAGGCAGGCACTTTTTGAGGGGGAAAATGCAGGCAGTTTTTGAGGGGGAAATTGCAGGCAGTTTTTGAGGGGGAAATTCCAGTTTTTGAGGGTAAAAGGCAGGCAGTTTTTGAGGGGAAAATTGCAGTTTTTGTGGGGAAAAGGCAGGCAGTTTTATAAGGGGGAAATTCAGGCAGTTTTTGAGGGGGAAGTTGCAGGCAGGTTTTGAGGGGAAAAATGGCAGGCAGGTTTTGTGGGGGAAAATACAGGCAAGTTTTGAGGGGGAAATTTCAGGCAGTTTTTGAGGGGGAAAATGGAGGCAGTTTTTGAGGGGAAAAATGGAGGCAGGTTTTTGAGGGGAAAAAGGAAGGGAGGTTTTGAGGGGTACATTGCAGGCAGGTTTTGAGGGGGACATTTCAGTTTTTGAGGGGGAAATTTCAGTTTTTAGGGGGAAAATGCAGACAGGATTTGCGGGGGAAAAGGCGGGCAGGTTTTGAGGGGGAAAAGGCAGACAGTTTTTGAGGGGGAAATTGCAGGCAGTTTTTGGGGGGAAAATGGAGGCAGGTTTTGAAGGGGAAAATGGAGGCAGGTTTTATGGGGAAAAGGTAGGCAGGTTTTGAGGGGGAAAATGGCAGGCAGGTTTTGAGGGGACAAATGGCAGACAGGTTTTTGAGGGGAAAAATGGAGGCAGGTTTTGAGGGGGAAAATGCAGGCAGGTTTTGAAGGGGCAAATGCAGGCAGGTTTTTGAGGGGGCAAATGGCAGGCAGGTTTTGAGGGGGCAAATGGCAGGCAGGTTTTTGAGGGGAAAAATGGAGGCAGGTTGTGAGGGGGAAAATGGAGGCAAGTTTTGAGGGGGAAAATGGAGGCAGGTTTTGAGGAGAAAAATGCAGGCAAGTTTTGAGGGGTAAAATGCAGTTTTTGAGGGGAAAAATGGAGGCAGGTTTTGATGGGGAAAGGCAGGCAGGTTTTGAGGGGGAAAATGCCAGGTAGGTTTTGAGGGGGAAAAATGCAGGCAGGTTTTGAGGGGGAAAAATGCGGGCAGTTTTTGAGGGGGAAAATGGAGGTATGTTTTAAGGGGGAAAATGCAGGCAGGTTTTGAGGTGGGAAAATGCAGGCAGGTTTTGAGGGGGGAAAATGCAGGCAGGTTTTGAGTGTACAAATGGCGGGCAGTTTTTGAGGGGGACATTGCAGTTTTTGAGGGGGACATTGCACTTTTTGAGTGGAAAAATGGAGGCATCTTATGAGGGGGAAAAGGTAGGCAGGTTTTGAGGGGGACATTGTAGGCAGGTTTTGAGGGGAAAATTCAGGCAGGTTTTTGAGGGGAAAATGCAGGCAGGTTTTTGAGGGGAAAATGGAGGCAGGTTTTTGAGGGGAAAATGGAGGCAGGTTTTGAGGGGGAAAATGCAGGCAGGTTTTGAGGGGGTAAATGCAGGCAGGTTTTGAGGGGGAAAATGCAGGCAGGTTTTGGGGGGAAAATGCAGGCAGGTTTGAGGGGAAAAATGCAGGCAGGTTTTGAGGGGGAAAATGGCAGGCAGGTTTTGAGGGGGAAAATGGAGGCATGTTTTGAGGGGGAAAATGGAGGCAGATTTTAGAGTGGAAAAGGCAGGCAGGTTTTGGGGGGAAAATACAGGCAAGTTTTGAGGGGGAAAAGGCAGGCAGGTTTTGAGGGGGCAAATGGAGGCATGTTTTGAGGGGGAAAATGGAGGCAGATTTTAGAGTGGAAAAGGCAGGCAGGTTTTGAGGGGGAAAAGGCAGGCAGGTTTTGAGGGGGAAATTTCAGGCAGTTTTTGAGGGGGAAATTTCAGGCGGTTTTTGAGGGGGAAAATGGAGGCAGGTTTTGAGGGGAAAATGGAGGCAGGTTTTGAGGGGAAAAAGGCAGGCAGGTTTTAAGGGGAAAAAGGCAGGCAGGTTTTGAGGGGGAAAAGGTAGGTAGGTTTTGAGGGGGACATTGTAGGCAGATTTTGAGGGGGTAAATGCAAGCAGGTTTTGAGGGAGAAAATGGCAGGCAGGTTTTGAGGGGAAAAATGGAGGCAGATTTTAGAGTGGAAAAGGCAGGCAGGTTTTGAGGGGGAAATTTCAGGCAGTTTTTGAGGGGGAAATTTCAGGCGGTTTTTGAGGGGAAAATGGAGGCAGGTTTTTGAGGGGAAAATGGAGGCAGGTTTTGAGGGGAAAATGGAGGCAGGTTTTTGAGGGGAAAATGGAGGCAGGTTTTGAGGGGGAAATTACAGATTTTGAGGGGGAAATTTCAGATTTTGAGGGGGAAATTTCAGTTTTTGAGGGGGAAAAGGTAGGCAGGTTTTGAGGGGGAAAATGGCGGGCAGGTTTTGAGGGGGAAAAAGGCGGGCAGGTTTTGAGGGGGAAAAAGGCAGGCAGTTTTTGAGGGGGAAATTGCAGGCAGGTTTTGAGGGTAAAAATGGAGGCAGGTTTTGAGGTGAAAATGCAGGCAGGTTTTTGAGGTGAAAATGCATGCAGGTTTTTGATGGGAAAATGGAGGCAGGTTTTATGGGGGAAAAGGTAGGGAGTTTTTGATGGGAAAATGGCAGTTTTTGAGAGGGAACATGCAGGCAGGGTTTGATGGGGAAAAATGCAGGAAGGTTTTGATGGGGAAAATGCAGGCAGGTTTTGAGGGGGAAATTTCAGGCAGTTTTTGAGGGGGAAATTTCAGGCGGTTTTTGAGGGGGAAAATGGAGGCATTTTTTGAGGGGGAAAATGGAGGCAGGTTTAGAGTGGAAAAGGCAGGCAGGTTTTGAGGGGAAAAAAGGCAGGCAGGTTTTGAGGGGGAAAGGCAGGCAGGTTTTGAGGGGGAAAATGGCAGGTAGGTTTTGAGGGGGAAAAATGCAGGCAGGTTTTGAGGGGGAAAAATGCGGGCAGTTTTTGAGGGGGAAAATGGAGGTATGTTTTAAGGGGGAAAATGCAGGCAGGTTTTGAGGTGGGAAAATGCAGGCAGGTTTTGAGGGGGGAAAATGCAGGCAGGTTTTGAGGGGGAAAATGCAGGCAGGTTTTGCGGGGGAAAAAGTCAGGCAGTTTTTGCGGGGGAAAAATGCAGGCAGTTTTTGAGGGGGGAAAATGCAGGCAGGTTTTGCGGGGGAAAAATGCAGGCAGGTTTTGCGGGGGAAAAATGCAGGCAGGTTTTGCGGGGGAAAAATGCAGGCAGGTTTTGCGGGGGAAAAATGCAGTCAGGTTTTGAGGGGGAAAATAGCAGGCAGGTTTTGGGTGTGAAAAATGCAGGCAGGTTTTGGGGGGGAAAAATGCAGGCAGGTTTTGTGGGGGAAAATGCAGGCAGGTTTTGAGGGGGAAAAATGCAGGCGGGTTTTGAGGTGGAAAAATGCAGGCAGGTTTTGAGGGGGAAAATGCAGGCAGGTTTTGAGGGGGAAAAAACCCGATTTGCGGGTCTTGGGAGTGAAAGGGTTCAGGTTGGGGGTGGTGGGGGAAGTTGTGAGGTAAAAGGGGCAGATTTCAGGGTGAAAAGGGGCGGATTTGGGGGTGGAGTGCGCATAGTGACAGAGTGGAGGCAGTTTTTGAGGGAAAAAATGCAGTTAGTTTTTATAGGGGAAAATGGCAGGCAGTTTTTGACGGCGAAATTGCAGTTTTGGAGGGGGAAATTACAGTTTTTTAGGGGAAAATTGCAGGCAGGTTTTTTAGGGGAAAATTGCAGGCAGGTTTTGAGGGGAAAATTGCAGGCAGGTTTTGAGGGGGAAAAAGGTAGGCAGGTTTAGAGGGGGAAAAATGCAGGCAGGTTTAGAGGGGGAAAAATGCAGGCAGGTCTTGAGGGGAAAAATGCAGGCAGGTTTTGAGGGGGAAAAATGCAGGCAGGTTTTGAGGGGGAAAAAGTCAGGCAGGTTTTGAGGGGTAAATGCAGGCAGGTTTTGAGGGGGAAAAAGGCAGGCAGGTTTTGAGGGAGAAAAAGGCAGGCAGGTTTTGAGGGAGAAATTGCAGTTTTTGAGGGGGAAATTGCAGTTTTTGAGGGGGAAATTGCAGGTAGTTTTTGAGGGGGAAAAGGCAGGGAGGTTTTGAGGGGGAAATTGCAGTTTTTGAGGGGGCAAATGCAGGCAGGTTTTGAGGGGGCAAATGCAGGCAGGTTTTTGAGGGGGCAAATGCAGGCAGGTTTTGAGGGGGCAAATGCAGGCAGGTTTTTGAGGGGGTAAATGCAGGCAGGTTTTTGAGGGTTAAATGGAGGCAGGTTTTGAGGGGGAAAATGGAGGCAGGTTTTGTGGGGGAAAAATCAGGCAGGTTTTTGAGGGGGCAAATGCAGGCAGGTTTTGAGGGGGCAAATGCAGGCAGGTTTTTGAGGGGGCAAATGCAGGCAGGTTTTTGAGGGTTAAATGGAGTGAGGTTTTGAGGGGGCAAATGGAGGGAGGTTTTGAGGGGGCAAATGGCAGGCAGGTTTTGAGGGGGACATTGCAGTTTTTCAGCGGAAAAATGCAGGCAGGTTTTAAGGGGGAAAAATGCAGGCAGGTTTTGAGGGGGGAAAATGCAGGCAGGTTTTGGGGGGGAAAAAGGCAGGCAGGTTTTGAGGGGGAAAAAGGCAGGCAGGTTTTGGGGGGAAAAAAGGCAGGCAGTTTTTGAGGGGGAAATTGCAGTTTTTGAGGGGAAAATTGCAGGCAGTTTTTGAGGGGGAAATTGCAGGCAGTTTTTGAGGGGGAAATTGCAGTTTTTGAGGGGGGAAAAATGCAGGCACGTTTTGAGGGGGGAAAAACTCGATTTGCGAGACTTGGGAGTGAAAGGGTTCAGGTTGGGGGGTGGTGGGGGAAGTTGTGAGGTAAAAGGGGCAGATTTCGGGGTGAAAAGGGTCGGATTTGGGGGTGGAGGACGCATAGTGACGGAGTGGAGGCAGTTTTTGAGGGGAAAAATGCAGTTAGGTTTTATAGGGGGAAATTGCAGGCAGTTTTTGAGGTGGAAATTGCAGGCAGATTTTGAGGGGGCAAAATGCAGGCAGGTTTTGAGGGGGAAAAGTGCAGGCAGGTTTTGAGGGGGAAAAAGGCAGGCAGGTTTTGAGGGGGAAATTGCAGTTTTTGAGGGGGAAATTGCAGTTTTTGAGGGGGAAATTGCACGTAGTTTTTGAGGGGCAAATTGCAGGCAGTTTTTGCGGGGGAAATTGCAGGCAGTTTTTGAGGGGGTAAAGGCAGGGAGGTTTTGAGGGGGAAAATGCAGGCAGGTTTTGAGGGGGAAAATGGAGGCAGTTTTTGAGGGGGAAAATGGCAGGCAGGTTTTTAGGGGAAAAAGTGCAGGCAGGTTTTGAGGGGGAAAAATGCAGGCAGGTTTTTAGGGGAAAAAGTGCAGGCAGGTTTTGAGGGGGAAAAATGCAGGCAGGATTTTAGGTGGAAAAGTGCAGGCAGGTTTTTAGGCGGAAATGTGCAGGCAGTTTTTGAGGGGGAAGACTGCCGGCAGGTTTTGAGGGCGAAAAGGCAGGTAGGTTTTGAAGGGGAAAATGGAGGCAGTTTTTGATGGGGAAAAATGCAGGCAGGTTTTGAGGGCAAAAATGCAGGCAGTTTTTTTGGGGGAAAATTGCAGTTTTTGAGGGGGACATTGCAGTTTTTGAGGGGGACATTGCAATTTTTGAGGGGGACATTGCAGGTTTTGAGGGGGAAATTGCAGGCCGGTTTTGAGGGGGCAAATGCAGGCAGTTTTTTGAGGTGGAGCTGTCAGTTTTTGAGGTGGAGCTTTCAGTTTTTGAGGTGGAACTTTCAGTTTTTGCGGGGGAAAAATGCGGGCATTTTTTGCGGGGGAAATTGCAGGCGTTTTTTGAGGGGGAAATTGCAGGCAGTTTTTGAGGGGGAAAAGTGCAGGCAGGTTTTGAGGGGGAAAAAACCCGTTTTGAGAGTCTTGGGGGTGAAAGGGGTCAGGTTGGAGAGTGGAAGGGGGAAGTTTTGAGGTAAAAGGGGCAGATTGGGGGGTGGGGGGTGGATAGTGACGGGTTGGAGGCAGTTTTTGAGGGTACAAAATGCAGTTATTTAGGGGGGAGACTGCAGGCCGGTTTTTAGGGGAAAAAATGCAGGCAGGTTTTGAGGGGAAAAATGCAGGCAGGTTATGAGGGGGAAAATGCAGGCAGGGTATGAGGGGAAAAATGCAGGCAGGTTATGAGGGGAAAAATGCAGGCAGGTTTTGAGGGGAAAAATGCAGTTTTTGAGGGTAAAAAAGGAGGCAGGTTTTATGGGGGAAAATGCAGGCAGGTTTTGAGGGGTAAAGGCAGGCAGATTTTGAAGGGGAAAAGCCAGGCAGGTTTTGAGGGGGAAAATGGAGGCAGGTTTTGAGGGGGACATTGCAGGCAGGTTTTGAGGGGGACATTGCAGGCAGGTTTTGAGGGGGACATTTCAGTTTTTCAGCGGAAAAATGCAGGCAGGTTTTGAGGGAGAAAATGCAGGCAGGTTTTGAGGGGGAAATAGCAGTTTTTGAGGGGGAAATAGCACTTTTGAGGGGGAAATTTCAGTTTTTGAGGGGGAAAATGCAGGCAGATTTTGAGGGGGAAAATGAAGGCAGGTTTTGAGGGGAAAAATGCAGGCAGGTTTTGAGGGGAAAAATGCAGTTTTTGAGGGTAAAAATGGAGGCAGGTTTTATGGGGGAAAAGGTGGGCAGTTTTTGAGGGGAAAATGGCAGTTTTTGAGAGGGAAAATGCAGGCAGGTTTTGATGGGGAAAAATGCAGGCAGGTTTTGATGGGGAAAATGCAGGCAGGTTTTGATGGGGAAAATGCAGGCAGGTTTTGAGGGGGAAAAGGCGGCAGGTTTTGAGGGGGAAGGCTGCAGGCAGGTCTTGAGAGGAAAATTGCAGGCAGGTTTTTAGGGGGAAGAGTGCAGGCAGTTTTTGAGGGGGAAGAGTGCAGGCAGGTTTTGAGGGGGAAAATGCAGGCAGGTTTTGAGGGGGACATTGTAGGCAGGTTTTGAGGGGGACATTGTACGCAGGTTTTGAGGGCGAAAAAGGCAGGCAGGTTTTGAGGGGGAAATTGCAGTTTTTGAGGGGGACATTGTAGGCAGGTTTTGAGGGGGAAAATGCAGGCAGGTTTTGAGGGGGAAAAAACCCGATTTGCGAGTCTTGGGAGTGAAAGGGTTCAGGATGGGGGGTGGTGGGGGAAGTTGTGAGGTAAAAGGGGGAGATTTCGGGGTGAAAATGGGCGGATTTGGGGGTGGAGGACGCATAGTGACGGAGTAGAGGCAGTTTTTGAGGGGAAAAATGCAGTTTTTGAGGGGGAAAAGGCAGGCAAGTTTTGAGGGGAAAAAGGCAGGCAGTTTTTGAGGGGAAAAAGGCAAGCAGGTTTTGAGGGGGAAGAATGCAGGCAGGTTATGAGGGGGGAAAGTGCAGGCAGGTTTTGAGGGGGAAAAGTGCAGGCAGGTTTTGAGGGGGAAAGTGCAGGCAGGTTTTCAGGGGGAAAAGTGCAGGTAGGTTTTCAGGGGGAAAAGTGCAGGCAGGTTTTGAGGGGGAAAGTGCAGGCAGGTTTTGAGGGGGAAAGTGCAGGCAGGTTTTCATGGGGAAAAATGCAGGCAGGTTTTGAGGGGGAAAATGCAGGCAGGTTTTGAGGGGGAAAAAACCCGATTTGCGAGTCTTGGGAGTGAAAGGGTTCAGGTTGGGGGGTGGTGGGGGAAGTTGTGAGGTAAAAGGGGCAGATTTCGGGGTGAAAAGGGGCGGATTTGGGGGTGGAGGGCGGATAGTGACGGAGTAGAGGCAGTTTTTGATAGGAAAAATGCAGTTTTTGAGGGGGAAAATGCAGGCTGGTTTTGAGGGGGAAGAATGCAGGCAGGTTTTGAGGGGCAAGGATGCAGGCAGGTTTTGAGAGGGAAAAGTGCAGGCAGGTTTTGAGGGGGAAAACGCAGACAGGTTTTGAGGGGGAAAAGTGCAGGTAGGTTTTCAGGGGGAAAAGTGCAGGCAGGTTTTGAGGGGGCAAATGCAGGCAGGTTTTGAGGGGGAAAATGGCAGTCAGGTTTTGAGGGGTAAAATGGAAGGCAGGTTTTGAGGGGGAAAATGGCGGCAGGTTTTGAGGGGGGAAATGGAGGCAGGTTTTGAGGGGGAAAATGGAGGCAGGTTTTGAGGGGAAAATGGAGGCAGGTTTTAAGGGGGGAAATGGAGGCAGGTTTTGAGGGGGAAAATGGAGGCAGGTTTTGAGGGGGGAAATGGAGGCAGGTTTTGAGGGGGGAAATGGAGGCAGGTTTTGAGGGGGAAAAATGGAGGCAGGTTTAGAGGGGAAAATGGAGGCAGGTTTTGAGGGGGAAAATGGCAGGCAGGTTTTGAGTAGGAATATGGCAGGCAGGTTTTAGAGGGGGAAAAAGGCAGTTAGGTTTTGAGGGAGAAAATGGAGGCAGGTTTCGAGGGGGAAAATGCCGTTTTTGAGGGGAAAAAAGGCAGGTAGTTTTTGAGGGGGATATTTTCAGACTTTGAGGGGGAAATTTCAGTTTTTGAGGGGGAAAATGCAGGCAGGTTTTGAGGGGGAAAATGGAGGGCAGGTTTTCCGGGGGAAATAGGCGTGCAGGTTTTGAGGGAGAAAAAGGCGGGCAGGTTTTGAGGGGGACAAACGCGGGCAGGTTTTGAGGGGGAAATTGCAGTTTTTGAGGGGGAAAATGCAGGCAGGTTTTGAGGGGGAAAAGTGGAGGCAGGTTTTAAGGGGAAAAGTGGAGGCAGGTTTTGAGGGGGAAAATGGAGGCAGGTTTTAAGGGGGAAAATGAAGGCAGGTTTTGAGGGGAAAAGTGGAGTCAGGTTTTTGAGGGGAAAATGCAGGCAGGTTTTGAGAGGGAAAATGCAGGGAAGTTTTGATGGGGAAAAATGCAGGCAGGTTTTGAGGGGGAAATGACAGTTTTTGAGGGGGAAAATGCAGTTAGATTTTGAGGGGGAAAAACGCGGGCAGGTTTTGAGGGGGAAATTGCAGTTTTTGAGGGGGCAAATGCAGGCAGGTTTGAAGGGGCAAATGCAGGCAGGTTTTTGAGGGGAAAATGGACACAGTTTTTGAGGGGGAATATGGAGACAGGTTTTGAGGGGGAAAATGGAGGCAGGTTTTGAGGGGGAAAATGGAGGCAGGTTTTGAGGGGGAAAATGGAGACAGGTTTTGAGGGGGAAAATGGAGGCAGGTTTTAAGGGGGAAAATGGAGGAAGTTTATTGAGGGGAAAAGTGGAGGCAGGTTTTTGAGGGGAAAATGCAGGCAGGTTTTTGAGGGGAAAATTGCAGGCAGGTTTTTGAGGGGCAAATGCAGGCAGGTTTTTGAGGGGAAAATGGACACAGTTTTTGAGGGGGAATATGGAGACAGGTTTTGAGGGGGAAAATGGAGGCAGGTTTTGAGGGGGAAAATGGAGACAGGTTTTGAGGGGGAAAATGGAGGCAGGTTTTAAGGGGGAAAATGGAGGCAGGTTATTGAGGGGAAAAGTGGAGGCAGGTTTTTGAGGGGAAAATGCAGGCAGGTTTTGAGGGGGAAAATGCAGGCAGGTTTTTGAGGGGAAATGGCAGGCAGGTTTTGAGGGGGAAAATGGAGGCATGTTTTGAGGGGGAAAATGGAGGCATGTTTTGAGGGGGAAAATGGAGGCATATTTTGAGGTGGAAAATGGCAGTCAGGTTTTGAGGGGGAAATGCAGGCAGGTTTTGAGGGGGAAAATGGAGGCAGGTTTTAAGGGGGGAAATGGCAGGCAGTTTTTGAGGGGAAATTTCAGGCGGTTTTTGAGGGGGAAAATGGAAGCAGGTTTGAGAGGAAAATGCAGGCAGGTTTTGAGGGGGAAAATGTAGGCAGGTTTTGAGGGGAAAATGCAGGCAGGTTTTGGGGGGAAAATGGAGGCAGCTTTGAGGGGGAAAATGGCAGGCAGGTTTTGAGGGGAAAAGTGGAGGGAGGTTTTGAGGGGGAAAATGGAGGCAGGTTTTGAGGGGGAAAATGGAGGCAGGTTTTGAGGGGGAAAATAGAGGCAGGTTTTGTGGGGGAAAATGGTAGGCAGGTTTTTGGGGGAAAATTGCAGGCATGTTTTGAGGGGGAAAATGGAGGCAGGTTTTGAGGGGGAAAATGGAGGCAGGTTTTTGAGGGGGAAAATGGAGGCAGGTTTTTGAGGGGGAAAATGGAGGCAGGTTTTGAGGGGGAAAATAGAGGCAGGTTTTGAGGGGGAAAATGCAGGCAGGTTTTGAGGGGGACATTGCAGGCAGGTTTTGAGGGGGACATTGCAGTTTTTCAGCGGAAAAAGGCAGTTTTTGAGGGGGAAATTTCAGTTTTTGTGGGGGAAATTTCAGTTTTTGAGGGGGAAATTTCAGTTATTGAGGTGGAAAAAGGCGGGCTGGTTTTGAGAGGGAAAAGGCATGCAGTTTTTGAGGGGGAAAAGGCATGGAATTTTTTTAGGGGGAAAGGCAGGCAGTTTTTCAGGGGGAAATTGTAGTTTTTGAGGGGAAAAGGCAGTCAGTTTTTGAGGGGGAAATTGCAGTTTTTGAGGGGAAAAGGCAGTCAGTTTTTGAGGGGGAAATTGCAGTTTTTGAGGGGAAAAGGCAGTCAGTTTTTGAGGGGGAAAAAGGCAGGCAGGTTTTGAGGAGGAAATTGCAGTTTTTGAGGGGGTAAATGGAGGCAGGTTTTGAGGGGGAAAATGGAGGCAGGTTTTGAGGGGGCAAATGCAGGCAGGTTTTGAGGGGGCAAATGGCAGTCAGTTTTTGAGGGGAAAAATGTAGGCAGTTTTTGAGGGGGAAATTGCAGGCAGGTTTTGAGGAGGAAAATGGAGGCAGGTTTTGAGGGGGCAAATGCAGGCAGGTTTTTGAGGGTAAAATGCAGGCTGGTTTTGAGCGGGGAAATTACAGTTTTTGAGGGGAAATGGCAGTCAGTTTTTGAGGGGGAAATTGCAGGCAGTTTTTGAGGGGGAAAAATGCAGGTAGGTTTTGATGGGGAAAATGCAGGCAGTTTTTGAGGGGGAAAATGGAGGCAGGTTTTTTTGAGGAAAAATGCAGGCAGGTTTTTAGGGGAAAAATGCAGGCAGGTTTTTAGGGGAAAAAGGCAGGCAGGTTTTGGGGGGGAAAAGGCAGGCAGGTTTTGATGGGGCAAATGGCGGCAGGTTTTGAGCGGGCAAATTGCAGGCAGGTTTTGAGGGGGGAAAAGGCAGGCAGGTTTTGAGGGGGCAAATTGCAGGCAGGTTTTGAGGGGGAAAATGGCAGGCACGTTTTGATGGGGCAATTTCAGTTTTTGAGGGGTAAATGCAGGCAGTTTTTGAGGGGGCAAAGGCAGTTTTTGACGGGAAAAAGGCAGGCAGGTTTTATGGGGGAAAATGGAGGCAGGTTTTATGGGGGAAAAGGGCAGGCAGGTTTCGAGGGGGAAAAGGGCAGGCAGGTTTTGAGGGGTGTGATAGGTAGTAAATCGTCTGTTCATCAAATCCAGTAAGAAGACAATAGAAAAGCAAAGTGTCATATGAACTATTGTATGTTGTGCAAGACTAACAGCAAATGTTTAATTGAATTAACATGATAGTGTGAATTGTGACAGGAAGAAATGGCGGGGAACAACAAGAGAAGAAGCATCTGCACTTCAAAAGGTGTGAAGGGTGGCAGATGCCCAATTAAGCAAACAAGAGAGTGTTCAGACCATAAATCTCCTTATTCAAAGAGACTGCTGGGCCTAGGCTGATAAGGACGCTGCAGACTTAGTGGATCATCCCATTCCAGGCAAAAGGTGAAAAGTACACTGTGAGGAGGACCTACGGCCTTCATCCCAAACGACCACCACCCATAATTTGGAGACCCTTACCCGTATTTTTAACAGCTTCTGCGCAAGCGTAAAAGACTGATAAGCTAATTACCATACGAAGCGGGAATAGGCGGGTCCAAGTAATGTATATGCATAAGTGTATAATGACTATGTAACAATTTATAGTGTAAGATTGAAACAAAATGCCCTGGGGTTGCGGGCCCTTGTTGGAGCAGGAGACTCCCCGGCCACCCAGCGCTGTTTTGCTTGTTGCTGCTTGCTAAATAAAACTCTGACTCAGCCAAATTTAAGAAGTCAGTTTATACCACCCCTCAAAAACTGCCTGAAATTGCCCCCTCAAAACCTGCCTGCCATTTTCCCCTCAAAAACTGCCTGAAATTTCCCCCTCAAAAACTGCCTGAAATTTCCCCCTCAAAACCTGCCTGCCTTTTTTCCCCCTAAAAACCGGCCTGCATTTTTCCCCCTAAAAACCGGCCTGCATTTTTCCCCCTCAAAAACCTGCCTGCATTTGCCCCCTCAAAAACCTGCCTGCATTTGCCCCCTTAAAAACCTGCCTGCATTTTACCCTCAAGAACCTGCCTGCATTTGCCCCCTCAAAACCTGCCTGCATTTTCCCCCTCAAAACCTGCCTCCATTTTCCCCCTCAAAAACTGCAATTTCCATCTCAAAAACTGCCTGCCTCTTTCCCTTCAAAACCTAACTGCATTTTCCCTCTCAAAAACTGCCATTTTCCCCTCAAAAACTGCCTACCATTTCCCCCATAAAACCTGCCACCATTTTTCCCCTCAAAAACTGCATTTTTCCCCTGAAAACTTGCCTGCATTTTTCCCCTCAAAAGCTGCCTCCATTTTCCCCCTCAAAACCTGTCCGCATTTTCCCCCTCAAAACCTGTCCACCTTTTCCCCCTCAAAACCTGCCCGCCTTTTTCCCCCGCAAAACCTGTCCGCCTTTTTCCCCCGCAAAACCTGCCTGCATTTTCCCCCTCAAAAACTGCTATTTCCCCCTCAAAAACTGCCTGCCTTTTTCCGCTGAAAAACTGCAATGTCCCCCTCAAAACCTGCCTGCAATGTCCCCCTCAAAAACTGCCTGCAATTTCCCCCTCAAAAACTCTCTGCCTTTTCCCCTCAAAAACTGCAATTTCCCCCTCAAATCTGACTGTCTTTTACCCTCAAAAACTGCCTTTCCCCCTCAAAACCTGCCTGCTTTTTTCCCCTCAAAACCTGACTGCCTTTTCCCCGTCAAAACATGCCTCCATTTTCCCCCTCAAAAACCGCCTGAAATTTCCCCCTCAAAAACTGCCTGAAATTTCCCCCTCAAAAACTGCAATTTCCCCCTCAAAACCTGCCTGCATTTTCCCCCTCAAAACCTGCCGCCATTTTCCCCCTCAAAACCTGCCTGCAATTTCCCCCTCAAAACCTGCCTGCCATTTGCCCCCTCAAAACCTGCCTGCCATTTTCCCCCTCAAAAACCGCCTGAAATTTCCCCCTCAAAAACTGCCTGCAATTTCCCCTCAAAAACTGCAATTTCCCCATCAAAAACTGCCTGCAATTTCCCCCTCAAAAACTGCAATTTCCCCCTCAAAAACTGCCTGTAATTTCCCCATCAAAAACCGCCTGCATTTTCTCCCTAAAAAACTGCCATTTCCCCCTCAAAACCTGCCTGCATTTTCCCCCTCAAAACCTGCCTGCATTTTCCCTCTCAAAAACTGCCATTTCCCCCTCAAAAACTCAAATTTCCCCCTCAAAAACTGCCTGCCTCTTTCCCCTCAAAACCTAACTGTATTTTCCCCCTCAAAAACTGCCATTTCCCCCTCAAAACTTGCCTGCACTCTTCCCCTTCAAAACCTGCCTGCATTTTCCCCTCAAAACCTGACTGCCATTTTCCCCCTCAAAACCTGCCTGCATTTTCCCCATCAAAACCTGCCTGCATTTTCCCTCTCAAAAAGTGCCATTTCCCCCTCAAAAACTGAAATTTCCCCCTGAGATAGGGAATTTAAAGAATTTGAGTTTGATGGTGCAAGCTTGCGCCAAGATGAGGGGGCTATACGTGAAGACATACCAGGGGCTGACACTGTTGCTAAGATATTATCTTCTGGCTCAAACAGAAGCTTCCTATTGTCCTTGAAGCAGTACAAATCAGCAATAGATCACCTCAAATCCTAACTCTAATTGGCCTTGCGGTTTAGCTAGGAGCCAGGGAACAACTGAGGCTGCGCAGAAGAATGAGGTAAAAAGTTCATCAGCGAGGAAGAGGAGCTACTTCATCTGTACGACCCTCGCCCAGGAATTTGCGACCACCAAAGGAGCTCAACGCGCAGACGCAAGAGGAGGAGACCTAATTACCATGAGAAGCGAGGGGAGGCGGGGAAATATTATGTTTCTGTATAAGCATTCTATGAATATGCATTATTTTGTAATATATAAGCAGGACGAGAGCTGCAAGGGGTGCGCATGCTTGTGGAGGAGCGATTCCCCATGCGCCCGGCGCTGAATAAACATACCTACTTTACAACTTAACAGTTGTGGAGTTAGTTTTTCCGCAAGTCAGGGGGAAATTGCAGGCAGGTTTTGAGGGGGCAAATGCAGGCAGGTTTTTGAGGTGAAAATGCAGGCAGGTTTTGAGGGGAAAAATGGAGGCAGGTTTTAAGGGGGAAATGGCAGTTTTTGAGAGGGAAAATGCAGGCAGGTTTTGATGGGGAAAATGCAGGCAGGCTTTGAGGATGAAATGGCAGTTTTTGAGGGGGAAAATGCAGGCAGGTTTTGAGGGGGCAAATGGCAGGCAGGTTTTGAGGGGGAAAAAGGCAGGCAGGTTTTGAGGGGGAAATTTCAGGTTTTGAGGGGGAAAATGCAGGCAGATTTTGAGGGGAAAAATGCAGGCAGATTTTGAGTGGGAAAATGCAGGCAGGTTTTGAGGGGAAAAATGCAGTTTTTGAGGGTAAAAATGGAGGCAGGTTTTATGGGGGAAAAGGTAGGCAGTTTTTGAGGGGGATATTGCAGGTTTTGAGGGGGACATTGAAGTTTTTGAGGGGGAAAATGCAGGCAGGTTTTGAGGGGAAAAGGCGTCAGGTTTTGAGGGGGAAGGCTGCAGGCAGGTCTTGAGAGGAAAATTGCAGGCAGGTTTTTAGGGGGAAGAGTGCAGGCAGTTTTTGAGGGGGAAGAGTGCAGGCAGGTTTTGAGGGGGAAAATGCAGGCAGGTTTTGAGGGGGACATTGTACGCAGGTTTTGAGGGCGAAAAATGCAGGCAGGTTTTGAGGGGGAAATTGCAGTTTTTGAGGGGGACATTGTAGGCAGGTTTTGAGGGGGAAAATGCAGGCAAGTTTTGAGGGGAAAAAGGCAGGCAGTTTTTGAGGGGAAAAAGGCAAGCAGGTTTTGAGGGGGAAGAATGCAGGCAGGTTATGAGGGGGAAAAGTGCAGGCAGGTTTTGAGGGGGAAAAGTGCAGGTAGGTTTTGAGGGGGAAAAGTGCAGCTAGGTTTTGAGGGGGAAAGTGCAGGCAGGTTTTGAGGGGGAAAGTGCAGGCAGGTTTTCATGGGGAAAAATGCAGGCAGGTTTTGAGAGGGAAAAATGCAGGCAGGTTTTGGGGGGGAAGAATGCAGGCAGGTGTTGAGGGGGAAAATGCAGGCAGGTTTTGAGGGTGAACAGGCAGGGAGGTTATGAGGGGGAAATTGCAGGCAGGTTTTGAGGGGGGAAAAATGCAGGCAGGTTTTGAGGGGGAAAATGCAGGCAGGTTTTGAGGGGGAAAAAACCCGATTTGCGAGTCTTGGGAGTGAAAGGGTTCAGGTTGGGGGGTGGTGGGGGAAGTTGTGAGGTAAAAGGGGCAGATTTCGGGGTGAAAAGGGGCGGATTTGGGGGTGGAGGGCGGATAGTGACGGAGTAGAGGCAGTTTTTGATAGGAAAAATGCAGTTTTTGAGGGGGAAAATGCAGGCTGGTTTTGAGGGGGAAGAATGCAGGCAGGTTTTGAGGGGCAAGGATGCAGGCAGGTTTTGAGAGGGAAAAGTGCAGGCAGGTTTTGAGGGGGAAAACGCAGACAGGTTTTGAGGGGGAAAAGTGTAGGTAGGTTTTGAGGGGGAAAAAGTGCAGGTAGGTTTTCAGGGGGAAAAGTGCAGGCAGGTTTTGAGGGGGCAGACTGCCGGCAGGTTTTGAGGGGGCAAATGCAGGCAGGTTTTGAGGGGGAAAATGGCAGTCAGGTTTTGAGGGGTAAAATGGAAGGCAGGTTTTGAGGGGGAAAATGGCAGGCAGGTTTTGAGGGGGAAAATGGAGGCAGGTTTTGAGGGGGAAAATGGAGGCAGGTTTTGAGGGGGAAAATGGAGGCAGGTTTTTAGGGGAAAATGGAGGCAGGTTTTAAGGGGGGAAATGGAGGCAGGTTTTGAGGGGGAAAATGGAGGCAGGTTTTGAGGGGGAAAAATGGAGGCAGGTTTAGAGGGGAAAATGAAGGCAGGTTTTGAGGGGGGAAATGGAGGCAGGTTTTGTGGGGGCTAATGGAGGCAGGTTTTGAGGGGGAAAAATGGAGGCAGGTTTAGAGGGGAAAATGGCAGACAGGTTTTGAGTAGGAATATGGCAGGCAGGTTTTAGAGGGGGAAAAAGGCAGTTAGGTTTTGAGGGGGAAAATGGAGGCAGGTTTCGAGGGGGAAAATGCCGTTTTTGAGGGGAAAAAAGGCAGGTAGTTTTTGAGGGGGATATTTTCAGACTTTGAGGGGGAAATTTCAATTTTTGAGGGGGAAAATGCAGGCAGGTTTTCCGGGGGAAATAGGCGGGCAGGTTTTGAGGGAGAAAAAGGCGGGCAGGTTTTGAGGGGGAAAAACGCGGGCAGGTTTTGAGGGGGAAATTGCAGTTTTTGAGGGGGAAAATGCAGGCAGGTTTTGAGGGGGAAAAGTGGAGGCAGGTTTTGAGGGGAAAAGTGGAGGCAGGTTTTGAGGGGGAAAATGGAGGCAGGTTTTAAGGGGAAAAGTGGAGGCAGGTTTTGAGGGGGAAAATGGAGGCAGGTTTTAAGGGGGAAAATGCAGGCAGGTTTTGAGAGGGAAAATGCAGGGAAGTTTTGATGGGGAAAAATGCAGGCAGGTTTTGAGGGGGAAATGACAGTTTTTGAGGGGGAAAATGCAGTTAGATTTTGAGGGGGAAAAACGCGGGCAGGTTTTGAGGGGGAAATTGCAGTTTTTGAGGGGGCAAATGCAGGCAGGTTTGAAGGGGCAAATGCAGGCAGGTTTTTGAGGGGAAAATGGACACAGTTTTTGAGGGGGAATATGGAGACAGGTTTTGAGGGGGAAAATGGAGGCAGGTTTTGAGGGGGAAAATGGAGACAGGTTTTGAGGGGAAAAATGGAGGCAGGTTTTAAGGGGGAAAATGGAGGCAGGTTATTGAGGGGAAAAGTGGAAGCAGGTTTTTGAGGGGAAAATGCAGGCAGGTTTTTGAGGGTAAAATGCAGGCAGGTTTTGAGGGGGAAAATGCAGGCAGGTTTTTGAGGGGAAAATTGCAGGCAGGTTTTTGAGGGGAAAATGCAGGCAGGTTTTTGAGGGGAAAATGCAGGCAGGTTTTGAGGGGAAAATGGCAGGCAGGTTTTGAGGGGAAAATGGCAGGCAGGTTTTGAGGGGGAAAATGGAGGCATGTTTTGAGGGGGAAAATGGAGGCATGTTTTGAGGGGGAAAATGGAGGCATATTTTGAGGTGGAAAATGGCAGTCAGGTTTTGAGGGGGAAATGCAGGCAGGTTTTGAGGGGGAAAATGGAGGCAGGTTTTAAGGGGGGAAATGGCAGGCAGTTTTTGAGGGGAAATTTCAGGCGGTTTTTGAGGGGGAAAATGGAAGCAGGTTTGAGAGGAAAATGCAGGCAGGTTTTGAGGGGAAAATGCAGGCAGGTTTTGGGGGGAAAATGGAGGCAGCTTTGAGGGGGAAAATGGCAGGCAGGTTTTGAGGGGGAAAGTGGAGGGAGGTTTTGAGGGGGAAAATGGAGGCAGGTTTTGAGGGGGAAAATGGAGGCAGGTTTTGAGGGGGAAAATGGAGGCAGGTTTTGAGGGGGAAAATGCAGGTAGGTTTTCTGGGGGTAAATGTAGGTAAGTTTTGAGGGGAAAATGCTGGCAGGTTTTTGGGGGAAAATTGCAGGCATGTTTTGAGGGGGAAAATGGAGGCAGGTTTTGAGGGGGAAAATGGAGGCAGGTTTTTGAGGGGGAAAATGGAGGCAGGTTTTTGAGGGGGAAAATGCAGGCAGGTTTTGAGGGGGAAAAATGCAGGTAGGTTTTGATGGGGAAAATGCAGGCAGGTTTTGAGGGGGAAATTGCAGTTTTTGAGGGGGAAAATGGAGGCAGTTTTTGAGGGGGAAAATGGAGGCAGGTTTTTTTGAGGAAAAATGCAGGCAGGTTTTTAGGGGAAAAATGCAGGCAGGTTTTTAGGGGAAAAAGGCAGGCAGGTTTTGGGGGGGAAAAGGCAGGCAGGTTTTGATGGGGCAAATGGCGGCAGGTTTTGAGCGGGCAAATTGCAGGCAGGTTTTGAGGGGGGAAAAGGCAGGCAGGTTTTGAGGGGGCAAATGGCGGCAGGTTTTGAGGGGGCAAATTGCAGGCAGGTTTTGAGGGGGAAAATGGCAGGCACGTTTTGATGGGGCAATTTCAGTTTTTGAGGGGTAAATGCAGGCAGTTTTTGAGGGGGCAAAGGCAGTTTTTGACAGGAAAAAGGCAGGCAGGTTTTATGGGGGAAAATGGAGGCAGGTTTTATGGGGGAAAATGGAGGCAGGTTTTATGGGGGAAAAGGGCAGGCAGGTTTCGAGGGGTGTGATAGGTAGTAAATTGTCTGTTCATCAAATCCAATAAGAAGACAATAGAAAAGCAAAGTGTCATATGAACTATTGTATGTTGTGCAAGACTAACAGCAAATGTTTAATTGAATTAACATGATAGTGTGAATTGTGACAGGAAGAAAGGGGGGGGAACAACAAGAGAAGAAGCATCTGCACTTCAAAAGGTGTGAAGGGTTGCAGATGCCCAATTAAGCAAACAAGAGAGTGTTCAGACCATAAATCTCCTTATTCAAAGAGACTGCTGGGCCTAGGCTGATAAGGACGCTGCAGACTTAGTGGATCATCCCATTCCAGGCAAAAGGTGAAAAGTACACTGTGAGGAGGACCTACGGCCTTCATCCCAAACGACCACCACCCATAATTTGGAGACCCTTGCCCGTATTTTTAACAGCTTCTGCGCAAGCGTAAAAGACTGATAAGCTAATTACCATACGAAGCGGGAATAGGCGGGTCCAAGTAATGTATATGCATAAGTGTATAATGACTATGTAACACTTTATAGTGTAAGATTGAAACAAAATGCCCTGGGGTTGCGGGCGTTGTTGGAGCAGGAGACTCCCCGGCCACCCAGCGCTGTTTTGCTTGTTGCTGCTTGCTAAATAAAACTCTGACTCAGCCAAATTTAAGAAGTCAGTTTATACCACCCCTCAAAAACTGCCTGAAATTTCCCCCTCAAAAACTGCCTGAAATTTACCCCTCAAAATCTGCCTGAATTTCCCCCTCAAAATCCTGCCTGCATTTGCCCCTCAAAACCTGCCTGCATTTTCCCCATCAAAACCTGCCTACATTTTCCCTCTCAAAAAGTGCCATTTCCCCCTCAAAAACTGAAATTTCCCCCTGAGATAGGGAATTTAAAGAATTTGAGTTTGATGGTGCAAGCTTGCGCCAAGATGAGGGGGCTATACGTGAAGACATACCAGGGGCTGACACTGTTGCTAAGATATTATCTTCTGGCTCAAACAGAAGCTTCCTATTGTCCTTGAAGCAGTACAAATCAGCAATAGATCACCTCAAATCCTAACTCTAATTGGCCTTGCGGTTTAGCTAGGAGCCAGGGAACAACTGAGGCTGCGCAGAAGAATGAGGTAAAAAGTTCATCAGCGAGGAAGAGGAGCTACTTCATCTGTACGACCCTCGCCCAGGAATTTGCGACCACCAAAGGAGCTCAACGCGCAGACGCAAGAGGAGGAGACCTAATTACCATGAGAAGCGAGGGGAGGCGGGGAAATATTATGTTTCTGTATAAGCATTCTATGAATATGCATTATTTTGTAATATATAAGCAGGACGAGAGCTGCAAGGGGTGCGCATGCTTGTGGAGGAGCAATTCCCCATGCGCCCGGCGCTGAATAAACATACCTACTTTACAACTTAACAGTTGTGGAGTTAGTTTTTCCGCAAGTCAGGGGGAAATTGCAGGCAGTTTTTGAGAGGGAAAATGGAGGCAGGTTTTGATGGGGAAAATGCAGGCAGGTTTTGAGGGTGAAATGGCAGTTTTTGAGGGGGAAAATGCAGGCAGGTTTTGAGGGGGCAAATGACAGGCAGGTTTTGAGGGGGAAAAGGCAGGCAGGTTTTGAGGGGGAAAAAGGCAGGCAGGTTTTGAGGGGGAAATTTCAGTTTTTGAGGGGGAAATTTCAGTTTTTGAGGGGGAAAATGCAGGCAGATTTTGAGGGGGAAAATGCAGGCAGGTTTTGAGGGGAAAAATGCAGTTTTTGAGGGTAAAAATGGAGGCAGGTTTTACGGGGGAAAAGGTAGGCAGTTTCTGAAGGGGACATTGAAGTTTTTGAGGGGGAAAAGGCAGGCAGGTTTTGAGGGGAAAAGGCGGCAGGTTTTGAGGGGAAAAAGGCAGGCACGTCTTGAGAGGAAAATTGCAGGCAGGTTTTTAGGGGGAAGAGTGCAGGCAGTTTTTGAGGGGGAAGAGTGCAGGCAGGTTTTGAGGGGGAAGGCTGCCGGCAGGTTTTGAGGGGGAAGGCTGCCGGCAGGTTTTGAGTGGGCAAATGGCAGGCAGGTTTTGAGGGGGCAAAGGCAGGCAGGTTTTGAGGGGGAAAAGGCAGGCAGGTTTTGAGGGGGACATTGTAGGCAGGTTTTGAGGGGGAAAAAGGAGGCAGGTTTTGAGGGGGAAAATGGAGGCAGGTTTTGAGGTGAAAAATGCAGGCAGGTTTTTGAGGTGAAAATGGAGGCAGGTTTTATGGGGGAAAAGGTAGGAAGTTTTTGAGGGGAAAATGGCAATTTTTGAGAGGGAAAATGGAGGCAGGTTTTGAGGGGGAAAATGGAGGCAGGATTTGAGGGGGAAAATGGAGGCAGGTTTTGAGGGGAAAAATGGCAGGCAGGTTTTGAGGGGGAAAAGGCAGGCAGGTTTTTTGGGGGAAAATGGAGGCAGGTTTTGAGGGGAAAAATGCAGGCAGGTTTTGATGGGGAAAATGCAGTTTTTGAGGGGGCAAATGCAGGCAGGTTTTGAGGGGGCAAATGCAGGCAGGTTTTGAGGGGGCAAATGGCAGGCAGGTTTTGAGGGGTAAATGGCAGGCAGGTTTAGAGGGGTAAATGGCAGGCAGGTTTAGAGGGGGCAATTTCCCCCTCAAAAGTGCTATTTCCCCCTCTAAAAACTGCTATTTCCCCTTCAAAAACTGCTATTTCCCCCTCAAAAACTGCTATTTCCCCTCAAAAACTGCTATTTCCCCTCAAAATCTGCCTGCCTTTTCCCCCTAAAAATCTGCCTGCATTTTCCCCCTCAAAACCTGCCTGCCTTTTTCCCCTCAAAACCTGCCTGCATTTTCCCCCTCAAAACCTGCCTCCATTTTCCCCCTCAAAACCTGCCTCCATTTTCCCCCTCAAAACCTGCCTCCATTTTCCCCTCAAAATCCTGCCTCCATTTTCCCCTCAAAACCTGGCTGCATTTTCCCCCTCAAAATCTGCCGCCATTTTCCCCCTCAAAACCTGCCTGCCATTTTCCCCCTCAAAACCTGCCTGCCATTTTCCCCCTCAAAACCTGCCTGCCTTTTCCCCCTCAAAACCTCCCTGCCTTTACCCCTCAAAAACTGAAATTTCGCCCTCAGATAGTGAAATTTCCCCCTCAAAAAATGCCTGCATTTTCCCCATCAAAACCTGCCTGCAATTTCCCCTCACAACCTGCCTGCCTTTTCCCCCTCAAAACCTGCCTACATTTTTCCCCTCAAAAACAGCAATTTCCCCCTCAAAAACTGCAATTGCCCCCTCAAAAACTGCATTTTCCCCCTCAAAACCTGCCTCCATTTACCCCTCAAAACCTGCCTGCCTTTTCCCCTCAAAACCTACCTGCCTTTTCCCCCTCAAAACCTGCCTCCATTTTCCCCCTCAAAACCTGCCTCCATTTTCCCCCTCAAAACCTGCCTCCATTTTCCCCCTCAAAACCTGCCTGCATTTTCCTCCTCAAAACCTATCTCCATTTTCCCCTCAAAAACCTGCCTCCATTTTCCCCTCAAAACCTGCCTGCATTTTCCCCCTCACAATCTGCCGCCATTTTCCCCCTCAAAACCTGCCTGCCATTTTCCCCCTCAAAACCTGCCTGCCATTTTCCCCCTCAAAACCTGCCTGCATTTGCCCCTCAAAACCTACCTGCATTTGCCCCCTCAAAAGCTGCCTGCATTTGCCCCCTCAAAACATGCCTGCATTTTTCCCCCTAAAATCCTGCTTGCCTTTTTCCCCCTAAAAACTTGCCTGCCTTTTCCCCCTAAAAACCTGCCTGCACTCTTCCCATAAAAACCTGCCTGCACTCTTCCCCCTCAAAACCAGCCTGCCATTTTCCCCCTCAAAACCTGCCTGCATTTTCCCCCTCAAAATCTGCCTGCCTTTTCCCCCTCAAAACCTGCCTGCCTTTTCCCCCTCAAAGCCTGCCTGCATTTTCCACATCAAAGCCTGCCTGCATTTTCCCTCTCAAAAACTGCCATTTCCCCCTCAAAAACTGAAATTTCCCCCTCAAAACCTGCCTGCATTTGCCCCCTCAATACCGGCCTGCCTTTTCCCCCTCAAAACCTGCCGCCATTTTCCCCTCAAAAACTGCCTGCCTCTTTCCCCTCAAAACCTAACTGTATTTTCCCCCTCAAAAACTGCCATTTCCCCGTCAAAACTTGCCTGCATTTTCCCCATCAAAACCTGCCTGCATTTTCCCCCTCAAAACCTGCCTGCATTTGCCCCTCAAAACCTACCTGCATTTGCCCCCTCAAAAGCTGCCTGCATTTGCCCCCTCAAAACCTGCCTGCATTTTTCCCCCTAAAATCCTGCTTGCCTTTTTCCCCCTAAAAACTTGCCTGCCTTTTCCCCCTAAAAACCTGCCTGCACTCTTCCCATAAAAACCTGCCTGCACTCTTCCCCCTCAAAACCAGCCTGCCATTTTCCCCCTCAAAACCTGCCTGCCTTTTCCCCCTCAAAACCTGCCGCTATTTTCCCCTCAAAAACTGCCTGCCTCTTTCCCCTCAAAACCTAACTGTATTTTCCCCCTCAAAAACTGCCATTTCCCCGTCAAAACTTGCCTGCATTTTCCCCATCAAAACCTGCCTGCATTTTTCCCCATCAAAACCTGCCTGCATTTTTCCCCATCAAAAACCTCCATTTTCCCCTCAAAAACTTCCTACCTTTTCCACCATAAAACCTGACTGCCATTTTCACCTCAAAAACCTGCCTGCATTTTCCCCATTAAAACCTGCCTGCATTTTCCCTCTCAAAAAGTGCCATTTCCCCCTCAAAAACTGAAATTTCCCCCTGAGATAGGGAATTTAAAGAATTTGAGTTTGATGGTGCAAGCTTGCGCCAAGATGAGGGGGCTATACGTGAAGACATACCAGGGGCTGACACTGTTGCTAAGATATTATCTTCTGGCTCAAACAGAAGCTTCCTATTGTCCTTGAAGCAGTACAAATCAGCAATAGATCACCTCAAATCCTAACTCTAATTGGCCTTGCGGTTTAGCTAGGAGCCAGGGAACAACTGAGGCTGCGCAGAAGAATGAGGTAAAAAGTTCATCAGCGAGGAAGAGGAGCTACTTCATCTGTACGACCCTCGCCCAGGAATTTGCGACCACCAAAGGAGCTCAACGCGCAGACGCAAGAGGAGGAGACCTAATTACCATGAGAAGCGAGGGGAGGCGGGGAAATATTATGTTTCTGTATAAGCATTCTATGAATATGCATTATTTGGTAATATATAAGCAGGACGAGAGCTGCAAGGGGTGCGCATGCTTGTGGAGGAGCGATTCCCCATGCGCCCGGCGCTGAATAAACATACCTACTTTACAACTTAACAGTTGTGGAGTTAGTTTTTCCGCAAGTCAGGGGGAAATTGCAGGCAGGTTTTGAGGGGGAAAATGGAGGCAGGTTTTGAGGGGGCAAATGCAGGCAGGTTTTTGAGGGAAAATGGCAGTTTTTGAGAGGGAAAATGCAGGCAGGTTTTTGAGGGGGCAAATGCAGGCAGGTTTTGAGGGGGCAAATGGCAGGCAGGTTTTGAGGGGGAAAAAGGCAGGCAGGTTTTGAGGGGAAAATGGCAGTTTTTGAGGGGGAAATAGCAGTTTTTGAGGGGGAAATAGCAGTTTTTGAGGGGGAAATAGCAGTATTTGAGGGGGAAAATGCAGGCAGGTTTTGAGGGGAACAATGCAGGCAGGTTTTGAGGGGAAAAATGCAGTTTTTGAGGGTAAAAATGGAGGCAGGTTTTATGGGGGAAAAGGTAGGCAGTTTTTGAGGGGAAAATGGCAGTTTTTGAGAGGGAAAAAGGCAGGCAGGTTTTGATGGGGAAAAAGGCAGGCAGGTTTTGAGGGAGAAAATGCAGGCAGGTTTTGAGGGAGAAAATGCAGGCAGGTTTTGAGGGGGAAATAGCAGTTTTTGAGGGTTAATAGCAGTTTTTAGAGGGGGAAATTTCAGTTTTTTAGGGGGAAAATGCAGGCAGATTTTGAGGGGGAAAATGCAGGCAGATTTTGAGGGGGTAAATGCAGGCAGGTTTTGAGGGGGAAAATGCAGTTAGGTTTTGAGGGGAAAGAGGCAGGCAGTTTTTGAGGGGGGAAAATTCAGGCAATTTTTGTGGGGCAAATTCAGGCAGGTTTTGAGGGTCCAAATGCAGGCAGGTTTTGAGGGGGAAATTGAGGTTTTGAGGGGGACACTGTAGGCAGCTTTTGAGGGGGAACAGGCAGGCCGGTTTTGAGGGGGAAAAGGCAGGGAGGTTATGAGGGGGAAATTGCAGGCAGGTTTTGAGGGGGAAAATGCAGGCAGGTTTTGAGGGGAAAAAACCCGATTTGCGAGTCTTGGGAGTGAAAGGGTTCAGGATGGGGGGTGGTGGGTGAAGTTGTGAGGTAAAAGGGGCAGATTTCGGGGTGAAAAGGGGCGGATTTGGGGGTGGAGGACGCATAGTGAAGGAGTAGAGGCAGTTTTTCAGGGGAAAAATGCAGTTTTTGAGGGGGAAAAGGCAGGCAGGTTTTGAGGGGGAAGAATACAGGCAGTTTTTGAGGGGGAAAAGGCAGGCAGGTTTTGAGGGGGAAGAATACAGGCAGGTTTTGAGGGGGAAAAGTGCAGGCCGGTTTTGAGGGGAAAAAGGCAGGGAGGTTATGAGGGGGAAATTGCAGGCAGGTTTTGATGGGGAAAATGCAGGCATTTTTTGAGGGGGAAATATCAGTTTTTGAGGGGGAAATTTCAGTTTTTGACGGGTAAAGGCAGGCAGGTTTTGAGGGGGAAAAGGCAGGCAGGTTTTGAGGGGGAAAATGGAAGGCAAGTTTTGAGGGGGAAAATGGAAGGCAGGTTTTGAGGGGGAAAATGGCGGCAGGTTTTGAGGGCGAAATTTCAGTTTTTGAGGGGGAAAGTGCAGGCAGGTTTTGAGGGGGAAAAGACGGACAGGTTTTGAGGGGGAAAAGGTGGACAGGTTTTGAGGGGGAAATTGCAGTTTTTGAGGGGGAAAAGGCCGGCAGTTTATGAGGGGAAAAATGCAGGCAGGTTTTGATGGGGTAAATGCAGGCAGGTTTTGAGGGGGAAAATGCAGACAGTTTTTGAGGGGGAAAAATGGAGGCAGGTTTTGAGGGGGAAAATGGAGGCAGTTTTTGAGGGGAAAAAAGCAGGCAGTTTTTGTGGGGAAAAATGGAGGCAGGTTTTGAGGGGGAAAATGGAGGCAGGTTTTGAGGGGGAAAATGCAGGCAAGTTTTGAGGGGAAAAATGCAGTTTTTGAGGGGAAAAATGGAGGCAGGTTTTATGGGGGAAAAGGTAGGCAGTTTTTGAGGGGCAAATTGCAGTTATTGTGGGGAAAAGGCAGGCAGTTTTTGAGGGTGAAATTGCAGGCTTTTTTTGAGGGGGAAATTCAGGCAGGTTTTGAGGGGGAGAATGGAGGCAGGTTTTGAGGGGGAAAATGGAAGGCAGGTTTTATGGGGGAAAAAGGTAGGTAGTTTTTGAGGGGAAAATGGCAGTTTTTCAGAGGGAAAATTCAGGCAGGTTTTGAGGGGGAAATGCAGGCAGGTTTTATGGGGGAAAAAGGTAGGTAGTTTTTGAGGGGAAAATGGCAGTTTTTGAGAGGGAAAATTCAGGCAGGTTTTGAGGGGGAAATGGCAGTTTTTGAGGGGGAAAATGCAGGCAGATTTTGAGGGGAATATGGCAGACAGGTTTTGAAGGGGAAAAGGCAGGCAAGTTTTGAGGTGAAAATGCAGGCAGGTTTTTGAGTGCAAAATGGAGGCAGTTTTTTGAGGTGAAAATGGAGGCAGGTTTTTGAGGGGAAAATGGAGGCAGGTTTTGAGGGGTAAATGGAGGCAGGTTTTGAGGGGGAAAATGCAGGCAGGTTTTTAGGGGGAATTTAAGGCAGTTTTTGAGGGGGCAAATGCAGGCAGGTTTTGAGGGGGACATTGCAGGCAGGTTTTGAGGGGGACATAGCAGTTTTTCAGCGGAAAAAGGCAGTCAGGTTTTGAGGGGGAAATTTCAGTTTTTGAGGGGGAAATTTCAGTTTTTGAGGGGGAAATTTCAGTTATTGAGGGGGTAAAATGGAGGCAGGTTTTGAGGGGGAAAATGGAGGCAGGTTTTGAGGGGGAAAAAGGAGGCAGGTTTTGAGGGGGAAAATGTAGGCAGGTTTTGAGGGGGAAAATGGAGGCAGGTTTTTGAGGGGAAAATGCAGGCAGGTTTTGAGGGGGAAAATTGAGGCAGGTTTTGAGGGGGAAAATGGAGGCAAGTTTTTGAGGGGTAAATGCAGGCAGGTTTTTGAGGTGAAAATGGAGGCAGGTTTTGAGGGGGAAAATGGAGGCAGGTTTTGAGGGGAAAAATGCAGTTTTTGAGGGGAAAAATGGAGGCAGGTTTTATGGGGGAAAAGGTAGGCAGTTTTTGAGGGGATAATGGCAGTTTCTGAGAGGGAAAATGCAGGCAGGTTTTGATGGGGAAAATGCAGGCAGGTTTTGAGGGGTACATTACAGTTTTTGAGGGGGAAAATGCAGACAGGTTTTGAGGGGGAAAATGCAGGCAGGTTTTGATGGGGAAAATGCAGGCAGGTTTTGAGGGGTACATTACAGTTTTTGAGGGGAAAAATGCAGGCAGATTTTGAGGGGGAATTTGCAGTTTTTCAGGGGAAAAGTCAGGCAGGTTTTGAGGGGGAAAAATGGAGGCAGGTTTTTGAGGGGTAAAATGGAGGCAGGTTTTTGAGGGGAAAATGGAGGCAGGTTTTGAGGGGGAAAATGGCAGGCAGGGTTTGAGGGGGAAAATGCCGGCAGGTTTTGAGGGGGAAGATGCCGGCAGGTTTTGAGGGGGAAAATGGCAGGCAGGTTTTGTGGTCGAAAATGCCGGCAGGTTTTGATGGGGAAAATGCAGGCAGGTTTTGAGGGGGAAATGGCAGTTTTTGAGGGGGAAAATGCAGGCAGGTTTTATGGGGGAAAAATGGAGGTAGGTTTTGAGGGGGAAAATGGAGGCAGGTTTTGAGGGGGAAAATGCAGTTTTTGAGGGGAAAAATGGAGACAGGTTTTGAGGGGGAAAATGCAGGCAGGTTTTGAGGGGGAAAATGGCAGGCAGGTTTTGAGGGGGCAAATGCAGGCAGGTTTTGAGGGGGTAAATGCAGGCAGGTTTTGAGGGGGCAAATGGCAGGCAGGTTTTTGAGTTGAAAATGCAGGCAGGTTTTTGAGGTGAAAATTGAGGCAAGTTTTTGAGGGGAAAATGGAGGCAGGTTTTGAGGGGGAAAATGAAGGCAGGTTTTGAGCGGGAAAATGAAGGCAGGTTTTGAGGGGGAAAAGGCAGGGAGGTTATGAGGGGGAAAAGTGCAGGCAGGTTTTGAGGGGGAAAAGTGCAGGCAGGTTTTGAGGGGGCAAATGGCAGAAAGGTTTTGAGGGGGAAAAGGCAGGCAGGTTTTGAGGGGGAAATTGAGGTTTTGAGGGGGACATTGCAGGCAGGTTTTGATGGGGAAAATGCAGGCATTTTTTGAGGGGGAAATATCAGTTTTTGAGGGGGAAATTTCAGTTTTTGACGGGTAAAGGCAGGCAGGTTTTGAGGGGGAAAAGGCAGGCAGGTTTTGAGGGGGAAAATGGAAGGCAGGTTTTGAGGGGGAAAATGGCGGCAGGTTTTGAGGGCGAAATTTCAGTTTTTGAGGGGGAAATTTCAGTTTTTGAGGGGGAAAGTGCAGGCAGGTTTTGAGGGGGAAAAGGCGGACAGGTTTTGAGGGGGAAAAGGTGGACAGGATTTGAGGGGGAAATTGCAGTTTTTGAGGGGAAAAGGCAGGCAGTTTATGAGTGGAAAAATGCAGGCAGGTTTTGATGGGGTAAATGCAGGCAGGTTTTGAGGGGGAAAATGCAGACAGTTTTTGAGGAGGAAAAAGCAGGCAGTTTTTGTGGGGAAAAATGGAGGCAGGTTTTTGAGGGGGAAAATGGAGGCAGGTTTTTGAGGTGAAAATGCAGGCAGGTTTTTGATGGGAAAATAGAGGCAGGTTTTATGGGTGAAAAGGTAGGCAGTTTTTGAGGGGAAAATGGCAGTTTTTGAGAGGGAAAATTCAGGCAGGTTTTGATGGGGAAAAATGCAGGCAGATTTTGATGGGGAAAATGCAGGCAGGTTTTGAGGGGAAAAATGCAGTTTTTGAGGGGAAAAATGGAGGCAGGTTTTGAGGGGGAAAAATGCAGGCAGGTTTTGATGGGGAAAAATGCAGGCAGGTTTTTGAGGTGAAAATGCAGGCACGTTTTTGACGTGAAAATGCAGGCAGTTTTTGAGGGGGAAAATGCAGGCAGGTTTTGAGGGGGAAATTGCATTTTTTGAGGGTGAAAATGCAGGCAGGTTTTGAGGGGGAAAATGGCAGGCAGGTTTTGAGCGGGAAAATGCAGGCAGGTTTTGAGGGGGAAAATGCAGGCAGGTTTTTGAGGTGAAAATGCAGGCAGGTTTTGTGGGGGAAAATGGCAGGCAGATTTTGAGGGGGAAAATGGCAGGCAGGTTTTGAGGGGGAAAATGCAGACAGGTTTTTGAGCGGAAAAAGGCAGGGAGGTTTTGAGGGGGACATTGCAGGCAGGTTTTGAGGGGGACATTGCAGTTTTTCAGAGGAAAAAGGCTGTTAAGTTTTGAGGGGGAAATTTCATTTTTTGAGGGGGAAATTTCAGTTTTTGAGGGGGAAATTTCAGTTATTGAGGGGGAAAATGGAGGCAGGTTTTGAGGGGAAAATGCAGGCAGGTTTTGAGGGGGAAAATGGAGGCAGGTTTTGAGGGGGAAAATGGAGGCAGGTTTTTGAGGTGAAAATGGAGGCAGGTTTTTGAGGTGAAAATGGAGGCAGGTTTTGAGGGGAAAATGCAGGCAGGTTTTTGAGGTGAAAATGGAGGCAGGTTTTTGAGGGGAAAAATGCAGTTTTTGAGGGGAAAAAATGGAGGCAGGTTTTATGGGGGAAAAAGGCGGGCAGGTTTTGAGAGGGAAAAGGCAGGCAGGTTTTGAGGGGGGAAGGCAGGCAGTTTTTGAGGGGGAAATTGCAGGCAGTTTTTGAGGGGGAAATTGCAGTTTTTGAGGGGGAAAATGGAGGCAGGTTTTATGGGGGAAAATGGAGACAGGTTTTGAGGTGAAAATGGAGGCAGGTTTTTGAGGGGAAAAATGCAGTTTTTGAGGGGAAAAAATGGAGGCAGGTTTTATGGGGGAAAAAGGCGGGCAGGTTTTGAGAGGGAAAAGGCAGGCAGGTTTTGAGGGGGGAAGGCAGGCAGTTTTTGAGGGGGAAATTGCAGGCAGTTTTTGAGGGGGAAATTGCAGGCAGTTTTTGAGGGGGAAATTGCAGTTTTTGAGGGGGAAAATGGAGGCAGGTTTTATGGGGGAAAATGGAGACAGGTTTTGAGGGGAAAATGGAGGCAGGTTTTGAGGGGGAAAAGGCAGGCAGGTTTTGAGGGGGAAAATGGAGGCAGTTTTTGAGGGGAAAATGGAGGCATGTTTTGAGGGGGAAATTCCAGTTTTTGAGGGGGAAAATGCAGGCAGGTTTTGATGGGGAAAAATGCAGGCAGGTTTTGATGGGGAAAATGGAGGCAGGTTTTGATGGGGAAGAATGCAGGCAGGTTTTGAGGGGGAAAATGCAGGCAGGTTTTGAGGGGGAAAATGCAGACAGGTTTTGAGGGGGACATTGCAGTTTTTCAGCGGAAAAAGGCAGTCAGGTTTGAGGGGGAAATTTCAGATTCTGAGGGGGAAATTTCAGTTTCTGAGGGGGAAATTTCAGTTTTTGAGGGGGAAATTTCAGTTTTTGCGGGGGAAAAAAGGCAGGCAGGTTTTGAGGGGGAAAAGGCAGGCAGGTTTTGAGGGGGAAAGGCAGGCAGTTTTTGAGGGGGAAATTGCAGTTTTTGAGGGGAAAAGGCAGTCAGATTTGAGGGGGAAATTGCAGTTTTTGAGGGGAAAAGGCAGGCAGTTTTTGAGGGGGAAATTGCAGTTTTTGAGGGGGAAAATGGAGTCATGTTTTGAGGGGGAAAATGGAGGCAGTTTTTGAGGGTAAAATGGAGGCAGGTTTAGAGGGGATAAGGCAGGCAGGTTTTGAGGGGAAAAATGCAGGCAGGTTTTGGCGGGAAAATGCAGGCAGTTTTTGAGGGGTAAAGTGGAGGCAGGTTTTGAGGGGAAAAATGCAGGCAGGTTTTGAGGGGAAAAATGCAGGCAGGTTTTGAGGTGAAAATGGAGGCAGGTTTTGAGGGGGAAAAGGCAGGCAGGTTTTGAGGGGGAAAATGCAGGCAGGTTTTTGAGGTGAAAATGCAGGCAGGTTTTTGAGGTGAAAATGGAGGCAGGTTTTTGAGGGGGAAAATGCAGGCAGGTTTTGAGGGGGAAAATGGCAGGTTTTGAGGGGGAAAATGCAGGCAGGTTTTAGGGGGGAAAGGCACGCAGGTTTTGAGGGGGAAATTTCAGACAGTTTTTGAGGGGGAAATTTCAGGCAGGTTTTGAGGGGAAAAAGGCAGGGAGGTTTTTGAGGGGAAAATGCAGGCAGGTTTTTGAGGGGAAAATGCAGGCAGGTTTTGAGGTGGAAAATCCAGGCAGGTTTTGAGGGGGAAAATGCAGGCAGGTTTTGAGGTGGAAAATCCAGGCAGGTTTTAGGGGGGAAAGGCAGGCAGGTTTTGAGGGGGACATTGCAGGCAGGTTTTGAGGGGGAAATTTCAAACAGTTTTTGAGGGGGAAATTTCAGGCAGTTTTTGAGGGGGCAAATGGAGGCATGTTTTGAGGGGGAAAATGCAGGCAGGTTTTGAGGGGGAAAATGCAGGCAGGTTTTGAGGGGAAAAAGGCAGAGAGGTTTTTGAGGGGAAAATGCAGGCAGGTTTTGAGGGGGAAAATCCAGGTAGGTTTTGAGGGGGAAAATGCAGGCAGGTTTTGAGGGGGAAAATGCAGGCAGGTTTTAGGGGGGAAATTTCAGGCAGTTTTTGAGGGGGAAATTGCAGGCAGGTTTTGTGGGGGAAAATGCAGGCAGGTTTTTGAGGGGAAAAAGGCAGGGAGCTTTTGAGGGGGACATTGCAGGCAGGTTTTGAGGGGGACATTGCAGGCAGGTTTTGAGGGGGAAATTTCAGGCAGTTTTTGAGGGGGAAATTTCAGGCAGGTTTTGAGGGGGAAAATGCAGGCAGGTTTTTGAGGGGAAAAAGGCAGGGAGCTTTTGAGGGGGACATTGCAGGCAGGTTTTGAGGGGGACATTGCAGGCAGGTTTTGAGGGGGACATTGCAGTTTTTCAGCGGAAAAAGGCAGTTTTTGAGGGGGAAATTTCAGTTTTTGAGGGGGAAATTTCAGTTTTTGAGGGGTAAAGGCAGGCAGGTTTTGAGGGGAAAAAGGCAGGCAGGTTTTGAGGGGAAAAAGGCAGGCAGGTTTTGAGGGGGAAAATGGCAGTCAGGTTTTGAGGGGGAAAATGGCGGCAGGTTTTTGAGGTGGAAATGCAGGCAGGTTTTTGAGGGGGGAAATGCAGGCAGGTTTTTGAGGGGGGAAATTGCATGCAGGTTTTGAGGGGGAAAATGGCAGGCAGGTTTTGAGGGGGAAAATGGCAGGCAGGTTTTGAGGGGGAAAATGGCAGGCAGGTTTTGAGGGGGAAAATGGCAGGCAGGTTTTGAGGGGGAAAATGGCAGGCAGGTTTTGAGGGGGAAAATGCAGGCAGGTTTTGAGGGGGAAAATGCAGGCAGGTTTTGAGGGGGAAAAGGGCAGGCAGGTTTTGAGGGGTGTGATAGGTAGTAAATCGTCTGTTCATCAAATCCAGTAAGAAGACAATAGAAAAGCAAACTGTCATATGAACTATTGTATGTTGTGCAAGACTAACAGCAAATGTTTCATTGAATTAACATGATAGTGTGAATTGTGACAGGAAGAAAGGGGGGGGAACAACAAGAGAAGAAGCATCTGCACTTCAAAAGGTGTGAAGGGTTGCAGATGCCCAATTAAGCAAACAAGAGAGTGTTCAGACCATAAATCTCCTTATTCAAAGAGACTGCTGGGCCTAGGCTGATAAGGACGCTGCAGACTTAGTGGATCATCCCATTCCAGGCAAAAGGTGAAAAGTACACTGTGAGGAGGACCTACGGCCTTCATCCCAAACGACCACCACCCATAATATGGAGACCCTTACCCGTATTTTTAACAGCTTCTGCGCAAGCGTAAAAGACTGATAAGCTAATTACCATACGAAGCGGGAATAGGCGGGTCCAAGTAATGTATATGCATAAGTGTATAATGACTATGTAACACTTTATAGTGTAAGATTGAAACAAAATGCCCGGGGGTTGCGGGCGTTGTTGGAGCAGGAGACTCCCCGGCCGCCCAGCGCTGTTTTGCTTGTTGCTGCTTGCTAAATAAAACTGTGACTCAGCCAAATTTAAGAAGTCAGTTTATACCACCCCTCAAAAACTGCCTGAAATTTCCCCCTCAAAAACTGCCTGAATTTCCCCCTCAAAAACTGCCTGAAATTTCCCCCTCAAAAACTGCCTGAAATTTCCCCCTCAAAAACTGCCTGCATTTTGCCCCCTCAAAAACCTGCCTGCATTTTGCCCCCTCAAAAACCTGCCTGCATTTGCCCCCTCAAAAACCTGACTGCCATTTGCCCCCTCAAAACCTGACTGCCATTTGCCCCCTCAAAACCTGCCGCCATTTTCCCCCTCAAAACCTGCCGCCATTTTCCCCCTCAAAACCTGCCGCCATTTTCCCCCTCAAAACCTACCTGCCTTTGCCCCCTCAAAACCTGCCTGCCTTTGCCCCCTCAATACCTGCCTGCCTTTGCCCCCTCAATACCTGCCTGCACTTTTCCCCCTAAAAACCTGCCTGCACTTTTCCCCCCTAAAAACCTGCCTGCACTTTTCCCCCCTAAAAACCTGCCTGCACTTTTCCCCCCTAAAAACCTGCCTGCACTTTTCCCCCCTCAAAACCTGCCTGCACTTTTCCCCCCTCAAAACCTGCCTGCACTTTTCCCCCCTCAAAACCTGCCTGCATTTTTCCCCCTCAAAACCTGCCTGCATTTTTCCCCCTCAAAACCTGCCTGCATTTTTCCCCCTCAAAACCTGCCTGCATTTTTCCCCTCAAAAACTGCCTCCACCCCATCACTATCCACCCCCCACCCCCAAATCTGCCCCTTTTACCTGAAAACTTCCCCCGTCCACTCTTCAACCTGACCCCTTTCACCCCCAAGACGCTCAAATCGGGTTTTATCCCCTTCGAAACCTGCCTGCCCTTTTCCCCCTCGAAACCTGCCTGCCCTTTTCCCCCTCGAAACCTGCCTTCACCCCATCACTATGCGCCCCCCACCCCCAAAGCCACCCCTTTTCACCCCCAAATCTGTCCCTTTTATCTCACAACTTGCCCCCCACACCCTCCAACCTGACCACCTTCACCCCCAAGACTCACAAATCAGGTTTTTTCCCCCTCAAAACCTGCCTGCATTTTCCCCCTCAAAACCTAACTGCATTTTTCCCCTCAAAAACTGCCTCCACCCCATCACTATCCACACCCCACCCCCAAATCCGCCACTTTTTACCCCCAAATCTGCCCCTTTTACCTCACAACTTCTCCCCCCAACCTGACCCCTTTCACCCCAAAGACTCGTAAATCGTGGTTTTTTCCCCTCAAAAAGTGCCTTTTCCTCCTCGAAACCTACCTTTTTTCCTCAAAATCCGACTTCGCCCCGTCACTATCCGCCCCGCACACCCCGAATCCGCCCTTTTTCACCCCAATATCCGCCGCTCCCCGCCTTCCCCCCACCTGGTCGCGGTGAGCTGGGCGAGGCGCTCGGGAAGGGGAGGGCGTGGCCAGACGTGCTGTAACGTCCGCGCCCCCTCCACAGGGCGGGGACTTAAAAGGGCAACGCGTGCATAGTCCCGGTGGGGCCCACCTGACTTTTGGGGGTGTCCGGGGGGGGGGGGTTTAGGGCTCTCAGAAGGATTTTGGGGGTCTGGGGGGGGTTTGAAGCCACTTTGAGCGTTTTGGGGTGCAGGAGGGGAGGGCCCCGGGGCAGGGTTGGGGTTCACAAGGGATTTTGGGGTGCGGGGGGGAGTGCAGTAAAGTGTCCGGGGGGGTGTTGGGGTGCAGGGGCAGTATTGGGGTGCTGGGGGGGGGTACAAGCCCGGGGGGGGTCAGTTTTGGGGTGCTGGGGGGAGCTGTCCCAACACCAGGGTGGGGGTTTTGGGGTGCAGCCTGGGGGCGGGGGGGGATGTGTGTGTGTGCCCCCCCCCCAAAAAAAAAAAAACAAAAACCAACCCAAAACTCTCCTTTGGGTGTCCAGGGGCGGCGCTTGGGGTGGGGGGTGCACAGGGGGGACCCCAACTCCACAGGCCACCCAGTCCTGGGTCCCCAGGAGGACATTTTGGGTGGCCAGGGTTCTCCAAATGGGGGTCATGGGCCCCTCAACCCCCGGGCAGATGTGGGGTGTCCGTGGGCCCCTCAACCCCTGGGGTCCCCAGAAGACCTTCTGAGGTACCCATGGGTCCTCCCCCTCCCCCTCTCTCCCCTCCCCCGCAGTTCCAGCGCCAACACACGACTCTCCACAAGCTCAACGCGGTGGCTTTGCTGGTGACCTTCTTCCTCTGCCGCGTCCTCCTCTTCCCCTACTTGTACTGGGCCTACGGGCGCCACCGGGGGCTGCCCCTCTTGGGGGTCCCGGCCGCTCTGCCCCCCACCTACAACGCCGCCGCCGCCGCCCTCTTGGCCCCCCAACTTTACTGGTTCGCCCTCATCTGCCGGGGGGCCTGGCGCCTCTTCCGACCCCCCGCCGCCCCCCGACAGCCCCCTTGAGCGACCCCCGACTCCCTTCCCCCCCCCCCCCTCCCGCCCCAACTAGCGCCTGGGGAGGGGGGAAAAGGGGGGGGGGTGGATCTAGGAGGGGGGTGGGAGGGGGGGATCTATGGGGAATCTGTGGGGCAGCCTGGGGGGATTTATGGGGCAGGCTTGGGAGGGGGTCCTGGACTCCTATGCGGTACCTTGGGGTCCCTATGGGGCACCTTGGGGGATTTATGGGTCACTCTGGGGTCCCTATGGGGCAGCCTGGGGGTACCTGGGGTCCCTATGGGGGATCTATGGGTCACTCTGGGGTCCCTATGGGGCACCCTGGGGTACCCTGGGGGATCTATGGGGCACCCTGGGTTCCCTCTGGGGCCCCTTGGGGGATCTGTGGGTCACTCCGGGGGGCCCCGTCCCCTCCCTCCCAGGCGCAGCGGCTGGACCCACATTAAAGGACTTTGGGGACGTCCCGGCCTCCTCCTGCTTGGCGGGGGGGAGCGCCGGGACCCCCATCAGCTCCCAGTATGGACTGGGACAGCTCCCAGTACAGACTGGGTCCCCTGACACCCTCCCAGTACAGACTGGGCCTGTCCCAGTATAAAGTGAAGCCTCTGATCCCCATCCCAGTCCAGACTGGGCCCTTCCCAGTACAAACTGCTCTCCTTGGTCCAGTCCCAGTACAGACTGGGCCACTTCCCAGTCAGAACTGGATTCCCTCCCAGTACAGACTGGGCCCATTCCCAGTACCAAGTGGAACCTCTGAACCCCTCCCAGTGCAGAATGGGCATCGTCCCAGTACAGACTGGGGCCCTTTTTTAGTACAAGCTGGTTCCCCTGGCCTCTCCCAGTACAGACTGGGCCCATTCCCAGTACAAACTGCTCCCCTTGGTCCACTCCCAGTACAGACTGGGCCACTTCCCAATCAGAACTGGACCCCTTTCTCCCCTCCCAGTACAGACTGGGCTGCCTCCCAGGAGAAACTGGATTTCCAGTGCCCTCCCAGTACAGACTTTTCCCCATCCCACTACAAGCTGCTTTCCTTGGACCAGTTCCACTACAGACTGGGCCACTTCCTGGCCACAACTGGATGCCCCGGCTCTCTCCCAGTATAGACTGGGCCTTGTCCTAGTACAAACTGGATCCCTTTAAATGCTCCCAGGAGAGACTGGCTGGCTTCCCAGTCCAAACTGGATGCCCACATCTCCTCCCAATCCGGAACGCGGTGGGTCCCAGTACAGACTGGGCGTCCTCCCAGTCCCAAGAGGATCCTTGGATCTCATCCCAGTCCAGGCTTGGCCCATCCCAGTACAACCTGGATCATCCTCCTTCCCCCCCCACCTCCCAGTACAGACCAGGCTTCTTCCCAGTACTAACTGGTTCTCCTGGTCCCTTCCAGTACAGGCTGGGCCCTCTCCCAGTACAAACTGGATGCCCTAGTGCCTCCCAGTCCAAACTGGAGTCAGCCCCTGTACCCCCGGCCTCCCAGTACGACCATCTTGGAAACCCAGTTGAAGGTTGAAAGGGAATTTATGGGCAATATCCTCAGATTTTACTATTTTGGGAATAAATAACGATAATTGTTGGTCCCAGTTGGATTTAGTAAAGGAGTTGTAGAGAAATCGGAGATATTTCACCTCCTTTCCGCCTCATTATTTTACAGTTTTCCCTCATTTTGCCTCAAAGCAGGGAAAAAAAAAAAAAAAAAAAAAAAACACAACAACAAAAAAACGGCCAAAGGACTCAAATCAGGAGCTACTTGAGTAAAATTAAAGATGACTGCTCAAAATGAACGAGAATTATGAATTTTTTTGATTTTCACAGAGAATTGGTGGGTTTGGACCCTAAAAATGGGGGATTTAAAGAGAAAAATGAGGATTTTCACAGAAAATTGGTGGGTTGGACCCTAAAAATGGGGGGTCAGAGGAGAAAAATGAGGATTTTGACACGGAGAAGGTGGGTTTTGGGTTTGTGACCTAAATGTGAGGGATTGTCTGTGAAAAATGCTTGGAGTCTAAAAATGAGATTTTTTGGACCCTAAAAATGAGGGTTTAGCGTAGAAAATGAGGATTTTTCACCCAGAATTGGTGACTGGGTTTGTGCGGCAGAGCTGAGCACGCACACGACCAATGGGATCGGGCAACGCCCGTTTATTCCAACTGATTCAGCCCTTTTATAACGTTCTCCCGCGCGCGTGAGCGACACGCGGTACAAGTCCTCGGGATTGGACGGTTAACTCAGCCCGCGCTTTAAACCTTCTTCTGATTGGATAAAAAGTGCCACATCAGCCGTGCCAGGCTTCTGCCTTGTGGAACATCCTCTTCCGTCCCAACCCCTGCCGGGGGTTGTTTGTCCCGTCGAGTTTCTCCCCCCTCACTCAGGGTCACGTCCTTATCGCGTTCTTGCTCGGCGGAGGCTCTTATCACTCTTGTTCTCACGCGGGATTGCTGACGCGGCCGTTCTCTCGCAGAAAGCCTCCAGAACCCCAACAGATCCCTCTTTTTGGTTTTGAGCAACCCGGATTTCTTGCGGGCCCTTTTGTACCGAATGTCTCACACGGGAAACCAAGCACGGCAAAATGACAGCAAGCACGATAACAAGAATTTTAATTCCCCTTTGTAACGACTCTTCCAACCATCCTGCGATTCCCGATGAAGCAAACCGTTCTGATAGGGGTGATGTTACAGCCGTTAACTTCTGCGTGTCATCCTTCCGTTTTCTCCGATTCTCACCGATAGATACCGACGGGTCGGATAAATTCATACAGCGCATTCCTTCAAACTCTTCACACCCTTGGGCTAAAAGCAGAAAATCAACGGCAGCCCTGTCCCGCAGTACAGCACGCCCAAGGCTCTCCACGCCCGTGGCCAAAGCACCGATTACATTCGATGTCAAGTTCATTTGTTTAGCCGTCCAACATGCAAAACGAGTGACGAGTTGTAATCCCTTTTTGGTCCCAGCTGGAGACACTTGCCAAAAGGCTGCGGTGCCCACGCGCCGCTCTCCTGCTAACAAACATCTTGTTTTCAACAGCTCAGCTTCTTTATCTCCTTGCTACGCACGCCGTTTCTCAGCCCCTTGGCCGTGCAGGTGTTCCTCACCCCAGCTCCAGCCTGTTGTTACAGCGAGGCCACACGGGCTGGATCGCTCACGACACGTCCGTTGTTTTCGAACCGTTCCACCAATCCCTCTTTTTGTTTTTGGGGCCATCCAGACCCCTTTTATTGTTCGGTCCATCGTTTTCACAAAACGCTTCCACACGGAGCTCAACATCATCAAAAGGTTACAATGACCATCGAAACGGTTATTCAATATAAAACCAAAT
Source organism: Athene noctua (assembly GCF_965140245.1). Classification (NCBI taxonomy): domain Eukaryota; kingdom Metazoa; phylum Chordata; class Aves; order Strigiformes; family Strigidae; genus Athene; species Athene noctua. Next base: position 353,233 of record NW_027437537.1, on the reverse strand, counting down.
CCTTGAACCATCTAGTGACGTTTTAGCCCAATCACTATTAAATACTCTTCCTTCTTCAAGACGTAAACCCGTCGCGTGAGCATCGCTACAAAACCAAGTGTCATTTCCTGGTGCTGCTGAAGGAGTCTCGACTGTCTGATTACACCAGCCATGTGTCAGAGTTGTGTGAGGCCTATGCCTCCCAGATCTCCCATTTCTTTGTTTCTTGCGGCGCCTGCAAGACTTGTTGGAGAGCTGTATCAGTCAGGGCTGAGACAAACTTTAAAACATAACGTACGTAGAATAGTTCTACAGAAGGTTAAAAGAATACAGCCCTTATAATTACTAGTTAAAAAGAGTAGGTTAATTTGACTCCCCAAAATTAAGGGATATAACTAAATACCACAAAAATAAACAGTGAGGAAAATACGGAGTAGCACACTTAATTAATAGAAGTACTAATGCTCAGATCCGCAATTGTTGGGGAACCCTGGGTGCAGCGAGAATTCAGAGTGCCCTTCCTCGCGAACCGGAAACCCTACGCGATGCGTCCATCCGTAGGGGAGGCATCCAACGTCGCTGCAAGCAGGTCCGGCCTCTAAATCAACAGGGCAAAATAACTGGCAATTTTTTTTTATTTTTTTTTTGAGAGGAAACATCTGATTCCATCCTCCTGTTGGGTTCCACCCTGAGCCTGGCCAGTACTCCAGGGGGAAAACCAAGGGAGTTTCTAATAAGGTTAAACACTTGAGCTCTTAATTCTTAATATTACTAAACAAAGGAAGTGGAATACATACATTCTTACAGCATCTTATCCTTATTAATAACCGTATTTTATCTAAACTACATTTTGCACAAGTGACTAGTAAGCCTAGATATTTCATTAAGGAGTTACAATTACTGTTAGCATTTTCTCCCAAAAGAATTGGCAGCTGTAGTGCAGTTTGTCCTGTTGCAGTAGCAAACATTACCCAGACATTCTGCTGAAATGACCAGTCGAAGAGACCGCAAACTGTCGGCACAGGGGCACCCACAGCACCCACAGCTGGATCCTGAGTGCTGGCTGCCTCTCACCCTCAGCTGTGGTTGCACACACCCTGTCGGTGACCATCGGAGATGAGACCTGTGCAGACACCAGCATCACCTCTTCCCCAGGGTATTAAAGGAACTGGTCCTTCCCAGTTCCCCCTTTCTAGGGTTTTGTTAACACTTGAGCTTTGCTCTGGACTTCTTGTTGATCTGGTATCTGTGATGAGAAGTGACACAATACTGGTGGCACCTGCGAGACAGGGCAATGTTTAAAAGGTTTGAAGAGATGGAGTCTGTCTGGTATTCAGGGCAAGTTGCAGGGATGTTTTTAGCTGGATGCCTTGATAAAGAAAACTGGTTTTGTGTTGCGCTGACATTCTGGTGGAAGAAATGCATGTGTTTTACAGCAGAGCAAATGGTTGACCTGGAGCCAAGCTCTCTCCCCCCTTTTGTTTTTGCAAAAGCACTTTCAAGGTCTGGCGCGCTCTTTCTACGATGGTTTGTCCTGTGGGGGAATGCAGTGTACTTGTGATGCTTGTTAGCTCTACGGTGAGGATCTTGTTTTGCCTTCTCTGTGAGTGCTTCGGGTGATGTCAGTGAAGGATCTTTCCAGAAAATATCAGATAAGCTGTGCAGATCATCATGAGTTAGGCCCACGACGGCTGTATCCAATTTATGGTTCCTAACAGTGTCTGTAAATCTTTTAAAGTCTTAATAGCAGTTTTAAGTTGTCGCAGGACAATACACACAGGTGATTCGGTTCACAAGGTGAGTGTCAGGGGGGGTTTCAGGGTGGGTCGTGCTGCAGCGGTGATTAAGACAAATTTGACCCAATTTGAGTTCCCCATTGAGTCATACAGTCATGACCCCAAAATGCAATAGGGGTTTCCAATAGAAATGGATGAATATTTGCTACCCGGTTTTCTGGGCCCCTCACATGAATGAGAGCCTTGCTTTGAATTGCTGCAGCATGACACCAACCCTGAACAGCATTTGAGGTACCGGAGCCAACAGCCAGTCTGCTCACAGATATTATGGTCACATCTGCACCAGCATCTAAATGCCTGTCAGCTCGGCAGATTTTTTAGCTTTAACGAGAGTACATTTTACCAGAAGTTAACCTTGTGTTACTGTTTTAGTCCAAAAATATTTAAGGGGTACCTGCTGATCCAAATCCTGAGTAATTGCAGCTTCTTTAACAAGCTGAACAATTTTTTACTTTTTTTTTTTTTTTTTTTTTTTGTTATTGAACACAGGGGTACAGGCCATAATATTGATTTTTCTCTTCATAACCAGCATCTACAACCCCTGGTAAAACAAACAACCCCCGTCAGGTTGCAGATGACCTTTTGCCAACATTTCCCTTAGGCAGATGGTTCAGAGGGGCACTCTCCCCGCAGAGCGTGCACCTAAATTCCAAACAACAACCAACACGGAATGACTGCCTCCCGTTAGAGGAGGTGTTTTACCTGTGACACTGAGAACACGGCGCCCAAACCAACCGCAGCACCGATGCCCCAGCGGGCGGCACTAGGACCCTGCAGTTCCTCGGCGGCCGCTTCCCTGGGCGGAGAACTGCGCAGCTGCAGCGGCCGCGTCACACACACACACACACACACACACACACACACACACACACTCTCTCACACTCTCTCACACTCTCTCACTCTCATTCTCACACACTCACTCACACTCACTCACACGCACTCACACTCACACGCACTCTCACACTCGCACTCTCACACTCACACACACTCTCACACACACTCTCACACACACTCTCACACACACTCTCACACACTCTCTCACACTCTCACACACACACACTCACACACACTCACACACACTCACACACACTCACACTCTCTCACACTCTCTCACACTCTCTCACACTCTCTCACACTCTCTCACTCTCTCACTCTCACACTCTCTCACTCTCTCACTCTCACACTCTCTCACTCTCACACTCTCACACTCTCACACTCTCACACTCTCACACTCACACTCTCACACTCTCACACTCTCACACTCTCACACTCACACTCACTCACTCACACGCACTCACACGCACTCTCACACTCACACGCACTCTCACACACACACTCTCTCACACTCTCTCACACTCTCTCACACACTCTCACACTCTCTCACACACTCTCACACTCTCTCACACTCTCACACACTCTCTCACACTCTCACACTCTCTCACTCTCACACTCTCACACACACTCTCACACACACTCTCACACACACTCTCACACCAACTCTCACACACTCTCACTCACTCTCACTCACTCTCACTCACTCTCACTCACTCTCACTCACACTCACACAGCAGCTCCTGACACTCACACTCGCAGCAGGAAGTGACAAATATCGCCCAGACGAGGACTCCACTGAGAACATCTCCAGCCTGTGCTGCACAGCCCTGCCGCTTGTGGCGGGGGGTGCCGAGAGCGCGGCGCCGGGCTCAGCCGCAGGCGGCCGCCTCGGGGGGGGGTCGGGGAGGCCCCGGGCCGCCGCCGCCAGCTCCGAACGCCGAGCACGGGGATCCACACGCTCGGTTTTCCTGACAGAGCGCTGTGCCGGCGGGAATGCCGTTTATTTCTGAAAAGTGCTAGCTAATTTTATGGGGCCAATCGATATCCCTGAGCCATCGCCTCCAGTACAGCTGGTGTAGTCTGAGGATTTGCAGCCCGTTCTTATTAATGCTTTTCTCTAAATCTTTAATAACAGAAAAATGCCGTTCCTCCCAACGTGGCTGATGACTCGGCTCATAGCTTTTTTTTCTTGCCATGTCCATATTATCTTGCACCAAAGTTTTTTGTTGTTTTTTTTTTCGCCTCACTTTTACCTACGGATCATCCTCAGTTAAGGGAGGACACAGACCAGGCAGTCCAGATTCTTTTTCAGGATTTACAGCATCAGGGTCTAAAAGATTATCACACCATTCTGCTTCTTCAAACAATAAATTTGGCTCTTTAAAGTGTCCCTTAGCCTTGCCCAGACCAATCAGCGCAGCTAAGTCTTTTATCGGACTTATTCCCCGCTTTTATAAAAAGCAAAACATTTTAGGACTACCTCTCGTTCAAATATTCCTGCCCGGGCGAAAATTCATTAAATTCCTTAAAATGCTGGACCGTGTAGCTTAACGACCTTCTTTAACATCCGATCAAGTAGCCAACGACCAGGTTCCTAATTCCTTAATTCCTTAATTCCTTAATTCCTTAATTCCTTGGCCTTTCCTGGGTAAGTCCCTACTGCGGCCTTTCCGGGGTCGCCCTTCTCGGAGTGAACACCTGCAGCTGGCGCTGAGGAGGTGGCAGCGTTGCCTTCCTACTCCGAGTCCATCCGCCGCTTCCCGGGTTCCGTCCGGTGGAAAAGCAGGGATCGGGTAACCCTGCTCAGGGCGCCACTTGCGGCGGGCGGAGGAAGCAAGCAGCCGATTCAACGTGAACGATAGAGCAAGCTTCAACTTTATTGAGAGAAATCACCCCTTATATAAGCGCTCTACACTAACCATGCACACTACTCACAGATCTATTGGGTACATGTAAAAGGCCACATTATAATGTCCCAGCCCCTTGTGGCATCTCAGACATGTCACAACATCTTCCCTCTTCTGAACCTGTTTTTCTCCCAGGGCCGTTCCTTTATCACACACAAGGCCGTTGTGTACCTCAGTTTCTCTCTCTGTTAACATAACAGTCTGTTGTCAGCATAACTGTACCCGGGGTTTTTCCTCTGTTTACCTCAGATGGCTGCAATCAGCTCCTGCAGAGACCCAGGGCCTTGCTCTCTGCAAGCCGTTCTCCAACAGGTGACCCCAGCCCCTTCCTCCTTTCTCCCAGCTTTACACTGAGCAGACGTCACATGGTCTGGAATATCCCTTGGGTCGGTTCGGGTCAGCTGTCCTGGCTGTGTCCCCTCCCAAGATCTTGCCCACCCCGTCCCACTGGGGGAAATGTCAGAAAGAGCCTTGGTGCTGTGTAAGCCCTGCTCAGCAGCAGCCACCACACCAGGGTGCTGCCAACACCCTGCAGCTCCCAGCATAAACCACAGCACCGTGAGGGCTGCTGTAGGGGAAACCGATTCCAGCTCAGCCAGACCCAATACAGTCTCCACCCCTTATTCCATACCATTTACGTTATGCCCAGGGCCCACATAATATTCATTTCTCCATTCCATAAGCTTTCTTCACTCCTTCAGATGTTCAGTGACTCGGCTTCCATCTGTCAAGACAGATGCTCAGGACAGAAGTATGCTTGACCGTTGGACTCCAGCACCGGCTGGGTTTGGGTCGTCATTGCACGTGTCTGGTTCACTCTTCATCGTTCCTACTTCCTCCATCACTTCCTGCAACATGCAACTCATCCCACAGATTACTTTCCCCCCAAGGTTAAATGTCCTTGAGGCACACACTGAGTAGCCCCATCCTCCCGCATTACCCACCAAGTACATCCAGTCCCTGAGCAAAGACAATCCCACGAGTGGGCTTGCCTTTTCCCAAGGGAGGAGCAATCCACACTGCCTTCCCCAGCCCTTTCCCTGTGTGTGCTACAGGGACCTTATCTCCTCCCACAGGATGAAGGGGGTTTGTTTGGGCAGGCCCAGGACGGGTAACAGATCCTCTGGTATTAATTAGCCAAGTGGCTTCTGCTAAATTTATATCCCAGTGCTTCCATCCCCCATTGTCCAATGCTCTCAACAGAGTCTTCAACAGTCCATTATATCTTTCAATCTTTCCAGACGCTTGTGGGTAATAAGGGATGTGACACACCCACTCAATGCCATGTTTCTTTGCCCAGGAGTTTATAAGATTATTTCGAAAATGGGTCCCGTTGTCTGACTCGATTCTTTCAGGAGTACCATGTCGCCATACAATTTGCCTTTCAAGACCCAGGATGGTATTTCGGGCAGTGCCATGATTTACAGGGTACGTTTCTAGCCAACCCGTAGTTGCTTCTACCATGGTGAGTATGTAGCGCTTGCCTTGGCGTGTTCGTGGCAGTGGTCCAATAGAGTCAATCTGCCAGGCCTCACCGTATTGAAAACTCAGCCATCGCCCTCTGTTCCAGGGAGACTTTACTCGTGTGGCTCGCTTGATTGCAGCACATGTGTCACATTCGTGAGTGACCTGTGAGATGGCCTCCATGGTCAGGTCCACCCCTCGATCACGAGCCCATCTGTACGTTGCATCTCTGCCAAGAGGCCCTGATGTTTCATGGGCCCATCGACCTACAAACAGCTCACCCTTACGCTCCCAGTCCAGGTCCAGCCGAGCTACTTCAATTTTGGCAGCTCTGTCTGCTTGCTCATTGTTTTGATGTTCTTCAGTGGCACGCCTTTTGGGCACATGAGCATCTACATGACGTACCTTTAGAGCCACGTTTTCCACTCGGGCAGCGATGTCCTGCCACAATGCAGCAGCCCAGACGGGTTTACCTCTGCGCTGCCAATTGGTCTTCTTCCACTCCTGTAGCCACCCCCACAGGGCGTTAGCCACCATCCAGGAGTCCGTGTAGAGATATAATACTGGCCACTTCTCCCGTTCAGCAATCTTTAGGGCGAGTTGGATCGCTTTTACTTCTGCGAACTGACTTGACTCTCCTTCTCCTTCAGTGGCCTCAACGACTTGTCTTGTGGGACTCCACACAGCAGCTTTCCACTTCCGATGGCTTCCTACCACACGACAGGATCCATCAGTAAAGAGACCATAACGCCTCTCATCTTCTGGTAACTCGTTATATGGCGGTGCCTCTTGGGCACGAGCCACCTCCTCAGGCCGCACTCCAAAATCTCTACCTTCTGGCCAGTCCATGATCTCTTCCAGGATCCCTGGATGGTTGGGTTTCCCCAGTCGAGCCCGTTGCGTGATTAACGCGACCCATTTACTCCAGGTAGCCCTGGTTGCATGGTGTGTGGAAGGGATGTTTCCTTTGAACATCCAATGGAATACAGGCAGCCGTGGTGCCAAGAGGAGCTGTGCTTCTGTACCAACAACTTCTGAAGCAGCTCGAATCCCCTCATATGCTGCCAGTATCTCCTTTTCAGTCGGAGTGTAGTGGGCTTCTGATCCTCGATATCCCCGGCTCCAAAATCCTAATGGTCGACCTCGAGTTTCACCTGGTATCTTCTGCCAGAGGCTCCATGTGAGTCCGTGCTCCCCAGGTGATGTGTAAAGTATATTTTGCACAGCTGGTCCTGTCCGAACAGGCCCAAGAGCTACCGCCCGAGCGATCTCCTGTTTGATGTGCTCAAAGGCTTGTTGCTGCTCAGGACCCCACTGAAAATTGTTCTTCTTTCGGGTCACTTGATAGAGAGGGCTCGCAAGCTGACTGTAACCTGGAATATGCATCCTCCAAAATCCCACAAGTCCTAGGAAAGCTTGTGTTTCCTTCTTGTTGGTCGGTAGAGGCATAGTTGCTATCTTGTTGACAACATCCAATGGCACATGATGGCGTCCATCTTGCCATTTTATTCCCAAGAACTGAATTTCTCGTGCTGGTCCCTTGACCTTGCTTTTCTTTATGGCAAACCCAGCTCTCAGAAGAATCTCAATTACTCTTTGCCCTTTCTTGAACACTTCTGCCTCATTGCCCCACACAATGATGTCATCAACGTATTGTAGATGTTCAGGGGCATCACCCTTTTCCAGTGCAGTTTGAATTAGTCCATGACAAATAGCGGGGCTGTGCTGCCACCCCTGGGGCAGTCGATTCCAGGTATACTGGACACCCCTCCACGTGAAAGCAAACTGTGGCCTGCACTCTTCTGCCAAAGGAATTGAAAAGAATGCATTGGCAATGTCAATTGTGGCGTACCACTTGGCTGCCTTTGACTCCAGTTCATACTGGAGCTCTAACATATCTGGTACAGCAGCACTCGGTGGTGGCGTCACTTCATTCAGGCCACGATAGTCTACTGTTAACCTCCACCCTCCGTCAGACTTTCGCACCGGCCATATTGGGCTATTAAAAGGCGAATGTGTCTTACTGATGACACCTTGGTTCTCCAGTTGACGAATCAATTCTTGGATGGGAGCCAGAGAGTCTCGGTTTGTACGATACTGCCGTCGGTGCACGGTCCTCATAGCAATTGGCACCTGTTGTTCTTCAACTCGCAACAGTCCCACAACAAAAGGATCTTCTGAGAGGCCAGGCAGATTAGACAACTGTTTTACCTTTTCTGTATTCACACTGGCCACACCAAAAGCCCATCGGTATCCTTTTGGGTCTTTGAAGTATCCCCTCTTGAGATAGTCAATGCCCAAGATGCAAGGGGCTTCTGGGCCAGTTACAATGGGATGTTTTTCCCACTTGTCCCCAGTCAAGCTAACCTCGGCCTCCAATACTGATAGTTCTTGACAGCCCCCTGTCACTCCTGAGATCCAGATAGGTTCTGCTCCTCTATAACTTGACGGCATTAGTGTACGTTGTGCCCCGGTGTCAATTAAAGCCTGGTACTTCTGTGGATTTGATGTGCCAGGCCATCGAATCCACACTGTCCAATACACCCGATCATCCCTTTCCTCCTCCTGGCTGGAGGCAGGGGCCCTCTATTCCTGTTCTTGGTCGGAGTACTCACTGTCTGACTCTTGCCGTGCCAGGCCGGAGGTTCCTTCTTCAGGGTCAAGGGAGGTGATCTCAGTCTTTCTGTATCTGGGAGATCGCTGGTTACTTCCTTGTGGTTTTACACCAGCTACATTAGCAACCTTCTTAGATGTCTTCTTGTTGGCAGGGGTCTTTCCTCGCAATTCATGTACACGTGCTTCCAACTTAAAGGTGGGTTGACCATCCCACTTCCTCATGTCCTCCCCCTGGTCGCGCAGGAAGAACCAGAGTTCGCCACGTGTCATGCGCCTTGGCTTTCCTTTCCCCCTGACTGGGACAGAAGAGAAATGATTTCTTGGGGAGCTCCTAACATCCAGGGCACTCGCCCGTAGAGATGAGGAGGTACCAAGACTCTCTTCAAAGTTCTGAAGCCAGGAAGAGACTGCCTCCACAGTTGGCGTCCATCTTAGTCCTTCTCCTGCATCCATTTCTGGGTAGTACATCGCGGCCAAGCCGGCAGAATACGAGGATGGCGCACCTTTAATCACCTTCCTCCACATGGCCCGTGTGCATGGGACATCCTCTGGATTTTTAGGGGCTTCATCATTATCTGGATCACCATAGATGACTTCCATCACTGCTAATTCTCTCAGGTACTGGACACCTTCATCTGCAGTAGCCCACTTCCCTGGGGTGTGGTCCATAAGATCTTCCTTAAAAGGATACCTTGCTTTAACACTTGAAAGGAGCCGTCTCCACAGACTGCAAATTGCTGTCTCTTTCCCAATTCCCCTTTCAATTCCTCGATTGCTAGCAAGGGAACCCAGCTGTTGGGCTTCCTTCCCTTCCAGCTGTTGAGCATCTGCCCCGTTATCCCAGCATCGCAGCAGCCAGGCAGCGATCCGCTCACCCGGCTGGCGGCAGTAGTCTTGCCGCAGATCTCGCAGTTCTGATGACGTCAGGGACCGGGTAGTTTCTGCCTCCTGTTTCAGTTCTGTTATTCCCTCTTCTGACACCTTTGCTGAAGGACCAGCTTCTTCCTCCTCTTTCTCCTCCCTTATTAATCGAGGGTATGGGCCTGTTGTTCTCCTTGTCCATTGTTTCTTTTTTACTACTGGGGCAATCTCTGTTGTTGTTATTGTTTGAGTTCCCATGCCAAACACAGCCCTTTGGGAGTGCTGAACTGCGGCTCGGTAAGCACAGGCCAGGCCCCAGTACAGCGCTAGAAGTTGCTGATTCTCACTGGGATGGGCAAGACACCCCTCTGTCAGGTGATGTGTCAGTTTTGTGGGGTTGCTTGCCTGTTCAGGGGTGAGATCCCAGGCTACAGGAGGTGATAACCGTCCTAGGAATCTGCCCAACTCCTTCCACTCTCCCTGCCACCCAGGAACAGGCCGCCTCAGAGCACATTTTGGCACAGATTCACGCAAAATTTGCGTTCTCTTACACCAAGAGCATACCGAGCTCCACACAACCCACAACAGGCGAACAGCATTAACAAAGAGTATCAGTGAACTAACATAAGGATGACTAAGTACCTCGGGAGCCTGCAAAATAAAACCGCTCATGATGTCCCCGATTCCTTGCAGCATGTTCCCGAGCTTAACAAAATAAAGATAAGCAGCGCAATAAACAAGCCCGTGACCAGCACAAGAGCTTGTTGCTTAATAACTACGATAGCTACAGCACATTTAATATAAAACTGCCGTTGTTTTGCCCCACGTTGGGCGCCAGAATAGACTGTGATGGTTTGACTCTGGCTAAATGCCAGGTATCCACCAAGTCGCTCTATCACTTCCCCCCCCCCTTCCCTTTGTTTTCTCAACAGGGTAAAGAGGGGAGAGAAGATAAACGAACCCTTGTGGGTGAAACAAAAGCAGTTTTAATATAAGCAAAGCAAAGCAAAAGTCCGCGCGCGGAAGCAAAAGCAAACAGATTTATTCTCTACTTCCCATGAAGAGGCGATGTCGGGCCTTCTCGGGAAGCGGGGCTCCAATACGCGTAGTAGTTGCCTCGGAGGACCAAGGGTGACCCCAGCCCCTTCCTCCTTTCTCCCAGCTTTATACTGAGCAGACGTCACATGGTCTGGAATATCCCTTGGGTCGGTTCGGGTCAGCTGTCCTGGCTGTGTCCCCTCCCAAGATCTTGCCCACCCCGTCCCACTGGGGGAAATGTCAGAAAGAGCCTTGGTACTGTGTAAGCCCTGCTCAGCAGCAGCCACCACACCAGGGTGCTGCCAACACCCTGCAGCTCCCAGCATAAACCACAGCACCGTGAGGGCTGCTATAGGGGAAACCGATTCCAGCTCAGCCAGACCCAGTACAGGGGGAAAAGGCAGGCAAGTTTTGAGGGGAAAATCGCAGTTTTCAAGGGGCAAAAGGCAGGCAGGTTTTGAGGGGGAAAATGCAGGCAGGTTTTGAGGGGGAAAAAACCCGATTTGCAAGTCTTGGGAGTGAAAGGGTTCAGGTTGGGGGGTGGTGATGGAAGTTGTGAGGTAAAAGAGGCAGATTTCGGGGTGAAATGGGGCGGATTTGGGGGTGGAGGGCGCATAGTGTCGGAGTGGAGGCAGTTTTTGACGGGAAAAATGCAGTTAGGTTTTGAGGGGAAAAATGCAGGCAGGTTTTGAGGGGAAAAATGCAGGCAGGTTTTGAGGAGGAAAAGGCAGGCAGGTTTTTAGGGGGAAAATGGCAGGCAGGTTTTGAGGGGAAAAGGCAGGTAGGTTTTGAGGGTAATAAGGCAGGCAGGTTTTGAGGGGGAAAATGCAGGCTTTTTTTGAGGGGGAAATTGCAGTTTTTGAGGGGAAAAAGGCAGGCAGGTTTTGAGGGGGAAAAGGCAGGCAGGTTTTGAGGGGAAAAATGCAGGCAGGTTTTAGGGGGAAAATGGAGGGAGGTTTTTAGGGGGAAAATGGCAGGCAGGTTTTGAGGGGGAAAATGCAGGAAGGTTTTGAGGGGGAAAATGCAGGCAGGTTTTGAGGGAGAAATGCAGGCAGGTTTTTAGGGGGAAAATGGCAGGCAGGTTTTGAGGGGGAAAATGCAGGAAGGTTTTGAGGGGGAAATGCAGGCAGGTTTTGAGGGGCAAATGCAGGCAGGATTTTGAGGGGGCAAATGCAGGCAGGTTTTTGAGGGGGAAAATGCAGGCAGGTTTTGAGGGGGAAAATGCAGGCAGGTTTTGAGGGAGAAATGCAGGCAGGTTTTGAGGGGGAAAAGGCAGGCAGGTTTTGAGGGGGAAAATGCAGTCAGTTTTTGAGGGGGAAATTGCAGGCAGTTTTTGAAGGGGGAAAATGGAGGCAGGTTTTGAGGGTGAAAATGGAGTCGGGTTTTGAGGGGAAAATGGAGGCAGGTTTTATGGGGGAAAAGGTAGGCAGTTTTTGAGAGGGAAAAATGCAGGCAGGTTTTGAGGGGGAAAATGCAGGCAGGTTTTGAAGGGGCAAATGCAGGCAGGATTTTGAGGGGGCAAATGCAGGCAGGTTTTGAAGGGGCAAATGGCAGGCAGGTTTTGAGGGGACAAATGTCAGGCAGGTTTTGAGGGGGACATTGCAGTTTTTGAGGGGGAATAGGCAGGCCGATTTGAGAGGGAAATTTCAGGCAGGTTTTGAGGGGGAAATTTCAGGTGGTTTTTGAGGGGGAAAATGGCAGGCAGGTTTTGAGGGGAAAAAGGCAGGCATGTTTTGAGGGGGAAATTGCAGTTTTTGAGGGGGAAAATGCAGGCAGGTTTTCATGGGGAAAAATGCAGGCAGGTTTTGATGGGGAAAGAGGCAGGCAGTTTTTGAGGGGGAAATTGCAGTTTTTGTAGGGGGAAAATGCAGGCAGGTTTTTGAGAGGGAAAATGCAGGCAGGTTTTTGAGGTGAAAATGCAGGCAGGTTTTTGAGGGGAAAATGGAGGTAGGTTTTGAGGGGGAAAATGGAGGCAGGTTTTGAGGGGGAGAATGCAGGCAGGTTTTAGGGGGGAAAGGCAGGCAGGTTTTGATGGGTACATTGCAGGCAGGTTTTGAGGGGGACATTGCAGTTTTTCAGCGGAAAAAGGCAGTCAGGTTTTGAGGCGGAAATTTCAGTTTTTGAGGGGGAAATTTCATTTTTTGAGGGGGAAATTTCAGTTATTGAGGGGAAAATGCAGGCAGGTTTTGAGGGGGAAAAAGGCAGACAGGTTTTGAGGGGGAAAATGCAGGCAGGTTTTGAGGGGGAAAATGGAGGCAGGTTTTGAGGGGGAAAATGGTGGCAGGTTTTCAGGGGCAAATGCAGGCAGGTTTTGAGGGGGCAAATGTCAGGCAGGTTTTTGAGGGGAAAAATGCAGGCAAGTTTTGAGGGGGAAAATGCAGGCAGGTTTTGAAGGGAAAATTGCAGTTTTTGAGGGGGAAAATGCAGGCAGTTTTTGAGGGGGAAATTGCAGTTTTTGAGGGGAAAAGGCAGGCAGTTTTTGAGGGGGAAATTGCAGGCAGTTTTTGAGGGGGAAAATGGAGGCAGTTTTTGATGGGGAAAATGGAGGCAGTTTTTGAGGGGGAAAATGGAGGCAGGTTTTGAGGGGGAAAAGGCAGGCAGGTTTTGAGGGGGAAAAGGCAGGCAGGTTTTTAGGGGGAAAAAGGCAGGCAGGTTTTTAGGGGGAAAATGCAGGCAGGTTTTTAGGGGGAAAATGCAGGCAGGTTTTGAGGGGGAAAATGGAGGCAGGTTTTGAGGGGGAAAATTGCAGGCAGGTATTGAGGGGGAAAATGCAGGTAGGTTTTGGGGGGAAAATGCAGGCAGGTTTTGAGGGGGAAATGGCAGGCAGGTTTTGTGGGGGAAAATTGCCGGCAGGTTTTGAGGGGGAAAAGGCAGGCAGGTTTTTGAGGTGAAAATGCAGGCAGGTTTTTGAGGGGAAAAATGGGTGGTAGGTTTCGCGGGGGAAAAAGGCGGGCAGGATTTGAGGGGGAAAAATGCAGACAGGTTTTGAGGGGGAAAAGCGGACAGGTTTTGAGGGGGAAATTGCAGTTTTTGAGGGGGAAAGGCAGGCAGTTTTTGAGGGGGAAATTGCAGGCAGATTTTGAGGGGAAAATTCCACTTTTTGAGGGGAAAAGGCAGGCAGTTTTTGAGGGGGAAATTGTAGTTTTTATGGGGAAAAGGCAGGCAGTTTTTGAGGGGGAAATTGCAGGCAGTTTTTGAGGGGGAAAATGCAGGCAGTTTTTAAGGGGGAAATTTAGGCAGTTTTAGAGGGGGAAAATGGAGGCAGGTTTTATGGGGGAAAATGGAGGCAGGTTTTGAGGGGAAAATGGAGGCAGGTTTTGAGGGGGAAAATGTAGGCAGGTTTTGAGGGGAAAATGCAGGCAGGTTTTTGAGGGGAAAATGCAGGCAGGTTTTTGAGGGGAAAATGCAGGCAGTTTTTTGATGGGAAAATGGAGGCAGGTTTTGAGGGGGAAATTGCAGTTTTTGAGGGGGAAAATGCAGGCAGGTTTTCATGGGGAAAAATGCAGGCAGGTTTTGATGGGGAAAATGCAGGCATTTTTTGAGGGGGAAATTTCAGTTTTTGAGGGGGAAATTTCAGTTTTTGAGGGTTAAAGGCAGGCAGGTTTTGAGGGGGAAAAGGCAGGCAGGTTTTGAGGGGGGAAATGGCAGGCCGGTTTTGAGGGGGAAAATGGCGGTCAGGTTTTGAGGGGGAAAATGGCAGGCCGGTTTTGAGGGGGAAAATGGCAGTCAGGTTTTGAGAGGGAAAATTCAGGCAGGTTTTGACGGGGAAAATGCAGGCAGGTTTTGAGGGGGCAAATGCAGGCAGGTTTTGAGGGGGACATTGAAGTTTTTGAGGGGGAAAAGGCAGGCACGTCTTGAGAGGAAAATTGCAGGCAGGTTTTGAGGAGGAAGGCTGCCGGCAGGTTTTGAGGGGGCAAATGCAGTTTTTGAGGGGGACATTGTAGGCAGGTTTTGAGGGGGAACAGGCAGGGAGGTTTTGAGGGGGCAAAAATGCAGGCAGGTTTTGAGGGGGAAGAATGCAGGCAGGTTTTGAGGGTGAAGAATGCAGGCAGGTTTTGGGGGGGAAAAGTGCAGGGAGGTTTTGAGGGGGGAAAAGTGCAGGCAGGTTTTCAGGGGAAAAATGCAGGCAGGTTTTCAGGGGACAAATGCAGGCAGGTTTTGAGGGGGACATTGCAGTTTTTGAGGGGGACATTGTAGGCAGGTTTTGAGGGGAAAAATGGAGGCAATTTTTGAGGGGGAAAATGGAGGCAGGTTTTGAGGGGGAAAATGGAGGCAGGTTTTAAGGGGGAAAATGGAGGCAGGTCTTGAGGGGAAAAGTGGAGTCAGGTTTTTGAGGGGAACATGCAGGCAGGTTTTGAGGGGGAAAATGCAGGCAGGTTTTTGAGGGGAAAATGGACGCAGGTTTTGAGGGGGAAAATGGACGCAGGTTTTGAGGGGGAAAAGTGCAGGCAGGTTTTGAGGGGGAAAATGGCAGTTACGTTTCGAGGGGGAAAATGCAGTTTTTGAAGGGAAAAAAGCAAGCAGTTTTTGAGGGGGAAATTTCAGTTTTTGAGGGGGAAAATGCAGGCAGGTTTTTTGGGGGAAAAAGGCAGGCAGGTTTTGAGGGGGAAAAAGGCAGGCAGGTTTTGAGGTGGAAATTGCAGTTTTTGAGGGGTCATTACAGTTTTTGAGGGGGACATTGCAGTTAGGTTTTGTGGGGGAAAATGGAGGCAGGTTTTGAGGGGGAAAATGGAGGCAGGTTTTGAGGGGAAAAGTGGAGGCAGGTTTTTGAGGGGAAAATGCAGGCAGGTTTTTGAGGGGAAAATGCAAGCAGGTTTTGAGGGGAAAATGGCAGTTTTTGAGGGGGAAAATGCAGTTAGGTTTTGAGGGGGAAAATGCAGGCAGGTTTTTGAGGGGAAAATGGACGCAGTTTTTGAGGGGGAAAATGGAGATAGGTTTTGAGGGGGAAAATGGAGGCAGGTTTTGAGTGGGAAAATGGAGGCAGGTTTTGAGGGGGAAAATGGAGGCAGTTTTTGAGGGGGAAATTTGAGGTTTTGAGGGGGAAATTTCAGTTTTTGAGGGGGAAATTTTAGTTTTTGAGGGGGAAATTTCAGTTTTTGAGGGGGAAAATGCAGGCAGGTTTTGAGGGGGAAAAGGCAGGCAGGTTTTGAGGGGGAAAATGGCAGGCAGGTTTTGAGGGGGAAAATGGCGGCAGGTTTTGGAGGTGAAAATGTAGGCAGGTTTTTGAGGGGAAAATGGAGGCCGGTTTTGAGGGGGAAATTGCAGGCAGGTTTTGAGGGGGCAAATGCAGGCAGGTTTTGAGGGGGAAAAGGCAGTCAGGTTTTTAGGGGGAAGAGTGCAGGCAGGTTTTGAGGGGGAAGAGTGCAGGCAGGTTTTGAGGGGGAAAAATGAAGGCAGGTTTTGAGGGGGAAAAATGCAGGCAGGTTTTTTGGGGGAAAAATGCAGGCAGGTTTTTAGGGGGAAAAATGCACTCAGGTTTTTAGGGGAAAAAGTCGGCAGGTTTTGAGGGGAAAAGAGTGCAGGCAGCTTTTGAGGGGGAAGAGTGCAGGCAGGTTTTTAGGGGGAAAATGCAGGAAGGTTTTGAGGGGGACAAGTGCAGGCAGGTTTTGAGGGGGACAAGTGCAGGGAGGTTTTGAGGGGGAAAATGGCAGGCCGGTATTGAGGGGGAAAAGGCAGGCAGGTTTTGAGGGGGAAAAGGCAGGTAGGTTTTGAGGGGTGTGATAGGTAGTAAATCGTCTGTTCATCAAATCCAGTAAGAAGACAATAGAAAAGCAAACTGTCATATGAACTATTGTATGTTGTGCAAGACTAACAGCAAATGTTTAATTGAATTAACATGATAGTGTGAATTGTGACAGGAAGAAAGGGGGGGGAACAACAAGAGAAGAAGCATCTGCACTTCAAAAGGTGTGAAGGGTTGCAGATGCCCAATTAAGCAAACAAGAGAGTGTTCAGACCATAAATCTCCTTATTCAAAGAGACTGCTGGGCCTAGGCTGATAAGGACGCTGCAGACTTAGTGGATCATCCCATTCCAGGCAAAAGGTGAAAAGTACACTGTGAGGAGGACCTACGGCCTTCATCCCAAACGACCACCACCCATAATTTGGAGACCCTTGCCCGTATTCTTAACAGCTTCTGCGCAAGCGTAAAAGACTGATAAGCTAATTACCATACGAAGCGGGAATAGGCGGGTCCAAGTAATGTATATGCATAAGTGTATAATGACTATGTAACACTTTATAGTGTAAGATTGAAACAAAATGCCCTGGGGTTGCGGGCGTTGTTGGAGCAGGAGACTCCCCGGCCGCCCAGCGCTGTTTTGCTTGTTGCTGCTTGCTAAATAAAACTCTGACTCAGCCAAATTTAAGAAGTCAGTTTATACCACCCCTCAAAAACTGCCTGAAATTGCCCCCTCAAAACCTGCCTGCCATTTGCCCCCTCAAAAACTGCCTGAAATTTCCCCCTCAAAACCTGCCTGCATTTTTCCCCCTAAAAACCTGCCTGTATTTGCCCCCTCAAAAACCTGCCTGCATTTGCCCCCTCAAAAACCTGCCTGCATTTTACCCTCAAAAACCTGCCTGCATTTGCACTCTCAAATCCTGCCTGCATTTTCCCCCTCAAAACCTGCAATTTCCATCTCAAAAACTGCCTGCCTCTTTCCCTTCAAAACCTAACTGCATTTTCCCTCTCAAAAACTGCCTACCATTTCCCCCATAAAACCTGCCACCATTTTCCCCCTCAAAAACTGCATTTTTCCCCTCAAAACTTGCCTGCATTTTCCCCCTCAAAACCTGCCTGCATTTTTCCCCTCAAAAGCTGCCTCCATTTTCCCCCATAAAACCTGCCTCCATTTTCCCCCTCAAAAACTGCCTGCCTTTTCCCCCTCAAACCCTGCCTGCATTTTCCCCCTAAAAACCTGCCGCCATTTTCCCCCTCAAAACCTGCCTCCATTTTCACCTCAAAAAACTGCCTGCCTCTTTCCCCATCAAAACCTGCCGCCATTTTCCCCCTCAAAACCTGCCTCCATTTTCACCTCAAAAACCTGCCTGCATTTTCCCCCTCAAAACCTGTCTGCATTTTCCCCCTCAAAAACTGCCTGCCATTTACCCCTCAAAACCTGTCTGCATTTTCCCCCTCAAAAACTGCCTGCACTCTTCCCCCTCAAAACCTGCCTGCATTTTCCCCATCAAAACCTGCCTACATTTTCCCTCTCAAAAAGTGCCATTTCCCCCTCAAAAACTGAAATTTCCCCCTGAGATAGGGAATTTAAAGAATTTGAGTTTGATGGTGCAAGCTTGCGCCAAGATGAGGGGGCTATACGTGAAGACATACCAGGGGCTGACACTGTTGCTAAGATATTATCTTCTGGCTCAAACAGAAGCTTCCTATTGTCCTTGAAGCAGTACAAATCAGCAATAGATCACCTCAAATCCTAACTCTAATTGGCCTTGCGGTTTAGCTAGGAGCCAGGGAACAACTGAGGCTGCGCAGAAGAATGAGGTAAAAAGTTCATCAGCGAGGAAGAGGAGATACTTCATCTGTACGACCCTCGCCCAGGAATTTGCGACCACCAAAGGAGCTCAACGCGCAGACGCAAGAGGAGGAGACCTAATTACCATGAGAAGCGAGGGGAGGCGGGGAAATATTATGTTTCTGTATAAGCATTCTATGAATATGCATTATTTTGTAATATATAAGCAGGACGAGAGCTGCAAGGGGTGCGCATGCTTGTGGAGGAGCGATTCCCCATGCGCCCGGCGCTGAATAAACATACCTACTTTACAACTTAACAGTTGTGGAGTTAGTTTTTCCGCAAGTCAGGGGGAAATTGCAGGCAGGTTTTGAGGGGGAAAATGGAGGCAGGTTTTGAGGGGGAAAATGGAGGCAGGTTTTGAGGGGGCAAATGCAGGCAGGTTTTTGAGGTGAAAATGCAGGCAGGTTTAGAGGGGGAAAAATGGAGGCAGGTTTAGAGGGGAAAATGAAGGCAGGTTTTTGAGGGAAAATGCAGGCTGGTTTTGAGGGGGCAAATGCAGGCAGGTTTTTGAGGGGGTAAATGCAGGCAGGTCTTGAGGGGGCAAATGCAGGCAGGTCTTGAGGGGGCAAATGCAGGCAGGTCTTGAGGGGGCAAATGCAGGCAGGTCTTGAGGGGGCAAATGGCAGGCAGGTTTTGAGGGGGCAAATGGCAGGCAGGTTTTGAGGGGGCAAACGCAGATAAGTTTTGAGGGGGAAAATGCAGGCAAGTTTTTAGGGGAAAAAGGCAGGCAGGTTTTGAGGGGGGAAAAGGCAGGCAGGTTTTGAGGGGAAAAGGCAGGCAGGTTTTGAGGGGGAAAAAATGAGGCAGGTTTTGAGGGGGAAAATGCAGGCAGGTTTTGAGGGGGAAAAAACCCGATTTGCGAGTCTTGGGAGTGAAAGGGTTCAGGTTCGGGGGTGGTGGGGGAAGTTGTGAGGTAAAAGGGGGAGATTTCGGGGTGAAAAGGGGCGGATTTGGGGGTGGAGGACGCATAGTGACGGAGTAGAGGCAGTTTTTGAGGGGAAAAATGCAGTTTTTGAGGGGGCAAATGCAGGCAGGTTTTTGAGGGGGAAAATGCAGGCAGTTTTTGAGGGGGAAAATGCAGGCAAGTTTTGAGGGGAAAAAGGCAGGCAGTTTTTGAGGGGAAAAAGGCAAGCAGGTTTTGAGGGGGAAGAATGCAGGCAGGTTTTCAGAGGGAAAAGTGCAGGCAGGTTTTGAGGGGGAAAAGTGCAGGTAGGTTTTGAGGGGGAAGTGCAGGCAGGTTTTGAGGAGGAAAGTGCAGGCAGGTTTTGATGGGGAAAAATGCAGGCAGGTTTTGGGGGGGAAGAATGCAGGCAGGTTTTGAGGGGTAAGAATGCAGGCAGGTGTTGAGGGGGAAAATGCAGGCAGGTGTTGAGGGGGAAAATGCAGGCAGGTTTTGAGGGGGGAAAAGTGCAGGCAGGTTTTGAGGCGGGAAAAGTGCAGGCAAATTTTGAGGGGGGAAAAGTGAAGGCAGGTGTTTAGGGGGAAAAGTGCAGGAAGTTTTTGAGGGGGAAAAATGCAGGCAGGTTTTCAGGGGAAAAATGCAGGCAGGTTTTCAGGGGACAAATGCAGGCAGGTTTTGAGGGGGATATTGCAGTTTTTGAGGGGGATATTGTAGGCAGGTTTTGGGGAAAAATGGAGGCAGTTTTTGAGGGGGAAAATGGAGGCAGTTTTTGAGGGGGAAAATGCAGGCAGGTTTTGAGGGGAAAAATGCAGTTTTTGAGGGTAAAAATGGAGGCAGGTTTTATGGGGGAAAAGGTGGGCAGTTTTTGAGGGGAAAATGGCAGTTTTTGAGAGGAAAAATGCAGGCAGGTTTTGATGGGGAAAATGCAGGCAGGTTTTGAAGGAGAAAATGCAGGCAGTTTTTGAGGGGGAAAATGCAGGCAGTTTTTGAGGGGCAAATTCAGGCAGGTTTTGTGGGGGACATTGTAGTTTTTGTGGGGGACATTGCAGGTTTTGAGGGGGACATTGAAGTTTTTGAGGGGGAAAAGGCAGGCAGGTTTTGAGGGGAAAAATTCAGGCAAGTTTTGAGGGGAAAAATGGAGTCAGGTTTTATGGGGGAAAATGCAGGCAGTTTTTGAGGGGGAAAATGCAGGCAGTTTTTGAGGGGGAAAATGCAGGCAGGCTTTTGAGGGGAAAATGGAGGCAGGTTTTGAGGGGGAAAATGGCAGGCAGGGTTTGAGGGGGAAAAAGGCAGGCAGGTTTTGAGGGGGACATTGTAGGCAGGTTTTGAGGGGGAAAATGCAGTTTTTGAGGGGAAAAATAGAGGCAGGTTTTATGGGGGAAAAGGTAGGCAGTTTTTGAGGGGAAAATGGTAGTTTCTGAGAGGGAAAATGCAGGCAGGTTTTGAGGGGGCAAATGCAGGCAGGTTTTGAGGGGGAAAATGGCAGGCAGGTTTTGAGGGGGCAAATGCAGGCAGGTTTTGAGGGGGCAAATGCAGGCAGGTTTTAAGGGGGAAAATGGCAGGCAGGTTTTGAGGGGAAAAAGGCAGGCAGGGTTTGATGGGGAAAATGCAGGCATTTTTTGAGGGGGAAATTCCAGTTTTTGAGGGGAAAAGGCAGGCAGGTTTTGTGGGGGAAAATGGCAGGCAGGATTTGAGGGGGAAAATGGGGGCAGGTTTTTGAGGTGAAAATGGATGCAGTTTTTTGAGGGGGAAAATGCAGGCAGGTTTTGAGGGGAAAAAGGCAGGCAGGTTTTGAGGGGAAAATGGCAGACAGGTTTTGAGGGGGAAATGGCAGGCAGGTTTTGAGGGGGAAAAGCCACGCAGGTTTTGAGGGGGAAAATGGAGGCAGGTTTTGAGGGGGAAAATGGAGGCAGGTTTTAAGGGGGAAAATGGCAGGCAGGTTTTGAGGGGAACATTGCAGGTTTTGAGGGGAACATTGCAGTTTTTGAGGGGGAAATTTCAGGCAGTTTTTGAGGGGAAATTTCAGGCGGTTTTTGAGGGGGAAAATGGAGGCATATTTTGAGGGGGAAAAAGGAGGCAGGTTTGAGGGGAAAATGCAGGCAGGTTTTGAGGGGGAAAATGTAGGCAGGTTTTGAGGGGAAAATGCAGGCAGGTTTTGGGGGGAAAATGCAGGCAGGTTTTGTAGGGAAAATGGCAGGCAGGTTTTGAGGGGAAAATGGCAGACAGGTTTTGAGGGGAAAATGGCAGGCAGGTTTTGAGGGGGAAAAGCCACGCAGGTTTTGAGGGGGAAAATGGAGGCAGGTTTTGAGGGGGAAAAGGCATGCAGGTTTTGAGGGGGACATTGCAGTTTTTGAGAGGGAAAATGGAGGCAGGTTTTGAGGGGGAAAATGGAGGCAGGTTTTGAGGGGGAAAATGGAGGCAGGTTTTGAGGGGGAAAATGGAGGCAGGTTTTGAGGGGGAAAATGGAGGCAGGTTTTAAGGGGGAAAATGGCAGGCAGGTTTTGAGGGGAACATTGCAGTTTTTGAGGGGGAAATTTCAGGCAGTTTTTGAGGGGAAATTTCAGGCAGTTTTTGAGGGGGAAAATGGAGGCATATTTTGAGGGGGAAAATGGAGGCAGGTTTGAGGGGAAAATGGAGGCAGGTTTGAGGGGAAAATGCAGGCAGGTTTTGAGGGGGAAAATGTAGGCAGGTTTTGAGGGGAAAATGCAGGCAGGTTATGGGGGGAAAATGGCAGGCAGGTTTGAGGGGGAAAATGGAGGCAGGTTTTGAGCGGGATAATGGAGGCAGGTTTTAAAGGGTAAAATGCAGGTAGGTTTTCTGGGGGAAAATGCAGGCAGGTTTTGTGGGGGAAAATGGCAGGCAGGTTTTTGGGGGAAAATTGCAGGCAGGTTTTGAGGGGGAAAATGGAGGCAGGTTTTGAGGGGGAAAATGGAGGCAGGTTTTGAGGGGGAAATTTCAGGCAGTTTTTGAGGGGGAAATTTCAGGCAGTTTTTGAGGGGGAAATTGCAGGTAGGTTTTGAGGGGAAAAATGGCAGGCAGGTTTTGAGGGGGCAAATGGCAGGCAGGTTTTGAGGGGGCAAATGCAGGCAGGTTTTTGAGGGTAAAATGCAGGCAGGTTTTTGAGGGTAAAATGCAGGCAGGTTTTTGAGGGGGCAAATGCGGGCAGGTTTTTGAGGGTAAAATGCAGGCAGGTTTTTGAGGGGGAAAATGGAGGCAGGTTTTGAGGGGGAAAATGGAGGCAGGTTTTTGAGGGGAAATTGGAGGTAGGTTTTGAGGGGGAAAAGGCAGGCAGGTTTTGAGGGGGAAAAGGCAGGCAGGTTTTGAGGGGGAAAATGGAGGCAGGTTTTGAGGGGAAAAGTGCAGGCAGGTTTTGAGGAAAAAGAGTGCAGGCAGCTTTTGAGGGGGAAGAGTGCAGGCAGGTTTTGAGGGGGAAAATGGAGGCAGGTTTTGAGGGGGAAAAGGCAGTTAGGTTTTGAGGGGAAATGGCAGGCAGTTTTTGAGGGAGGAAATGGCAGGCCGGTATTGAGGGGGAAAAGGCAGGCAGGTTTCGAGGGGGAAAAGGGCAGGCAGGTTTTGAGGGCTGTGATAGGTAGTAAATCGTCTGTTCATCAAATCCAGTAAGAAGACAATAGAAAAGCAAACTGTCATATGAACTATTGTATGTTGTGCAAGACTAACAGCAAATGTTTAATTGAATTAACATGATAGTGTGAATTGTGACAGGAAGAAAGGGGGGGAACAACAAGAGAAGAAGCATCAGCACTTCAAAAGGTGTGAAGGGTTGCAGATGCCCAATTAAGCAAACAAGAGAGTGTTCAGACCCTAAATCTCCTTATTCAAAGAGACTGCTGGGCCTAGGCTGATAAGGACGCTGCAGACTTAGTGGATCATCCCATTCCAGGCAAAAGGTGAAAAGTACACTGTGAGGAGGACCTACGGCCTTCATCCCAAACGACCACCACCCATAATTTGGAGACCCTTACCCGTATTTTTAACAGCTTCTGCGCAAGCGTAAAAGACTGATAAGCTAATTACCATACGAAGCGGGAATAGGCGGGTCCAAGTAATGTATATGCATAAGTGTATAATGACTATGTAACACTTTATAGTGTAAGATTGAAACAAAATGCCCTGGGGTTGCGGGCCGTTGTTGGAGCAGGAGACTCCCCGGCCGCCCAGCGCTGTTTTGCTTGTTGCCGCTTGCTAAATAAAACTCTGACTCAGCCAAATTTAAGAAGTCAGTTTATACCACCCCTCAAAAACTGCCTGAAATTTCCCCATCAAAAACTGCCTGAAATTTCCCCCTCAAAACCTGCCTGCATTTTTCCCCCTAAAAACCAGCCTGCATTTTTCCCCGTAAAAACCAGCCGGCATTTTTCCCCCTAAAAACCTGCCTGCATTTTACCCTCAAAAACCTGCCTGCATTTGCACTCTCAAAAACCTGCCTGCATTTGCCCCCTCAAAACCTGCCTGCATTTGCCCCCTCAAAACCTGCCTGCATTTTCCCCCTCAAAACCTGCAATTTCCATCTCAAAAACTGCCTGCCTCTTTCCCTTCAAAACCTAACTGCATTTTCCCTCTCAAAAACTGCCATTTTCCCCTCAAAAACTGCCTACCATTTCCCCCATAAAACCTGCCACCATTTTTCCCCTCAAAAACTGCATTTTTCCCCTCAAAACTTGCCTGCATTTTCCCCCTCAAAACCTGCCTGCATTTTTCCCCTCAAAAGCTGCCTCCATTTTCCCCCTCAAACCCTGCCTGCAATGTCCCTCTCAAATCCTGCCTCCATTTTCCCCCTCAAAACCTGCCTGCAATTTCCCCCTCAAACCTGCCTGCATTTTCCCCCTCAAAACCTGCCTGCATTTTCCCCCTGAAAACATGCCTCCATTTTCCCCCTCAAAAACCGCCTGAAATTTCCCCCTCAAAAACTGCAATGTCCCCCTCAAAAACTGCAATTTCCCCCTCAAAAACTGCCTGCCTCTTTCCCCTCAAAACCTAACTGCATTTTCATCCCTCAAAAACTGCCATTTCCCCCTCATTCCTGCCTGCAATTTCCCCCTCAAACCTGCCTGCATTTTCCCCATCAAAACCTGCCTGCAATTTCCCCCTCAAAAACTGCTTGCAATTTCCCCTTCAAAAACTCTCTGCCTTATCCCCTCAAAAAGTGCAATTTCCCCCTCAAATCTGACTGTCTTTTCCCCTCAAAAACTGCCTTTTCCCCTCAAAAACTGCCTGCCTCTTTCCCCATCAAAACCTGCCTGCATTTTCCCCCTCAAAGGCTGCCTGCATTTTCCCCCTCAAAAACTGCAATTTCCCCCTCAAAAACCTGCCTGCATTTGCACTCTCAAAAACCTGCCTGCATTTTCCCCCTCAAAATCTGCCTGCATTTTCCCTCTCAAAAACTGAAATTTCCCCCTCAAAAACTGCCTGCCTTTTTCCCCCTCAAAACCTGCCTGCAATTTCCCCCTCAAAAACTGCCATTTGCCCCCTCAAAACCTGCCTGCATTTTCCCCCTCAAAAACTGCCATTTCACCCTCAAAACCTGCCTGCATTTTCCCTCAAAACCTGCCTGCATTTTCCCCCTCAAAACCTGCCTGCAATTTCCCCCTGACTTGCGGAAAAACTAACTCCACAACTGTTAAGTTGTAAAGTAGGTATGTTTATTCAGCGCCGGGCGCATGGGGAATCGCTCCTCCACAAGCATGCGCACCCCTTGCAGCTCTCGTCCTGCTTATATATTACCAAATAATGCATATTCATAGAATGCTTATACAGAAACATAATATTTCCCCGCCTCCCCTCGCTTCTCATGGTAATTAGGTCTCCTCCTCTTGCGTCTGCGCGTTGAGCTCCTTTGGTGGTCGCAAATTCCTGGGCGAGGGTCGTACAGATGAAGTATCTCCTCTTCCTCGCTGATGAACTTTTTACCTCATTCTTCTGCGCAGCCTCAGTTGTTCCCTGGCTCCTAGCTAAACCGCAAGGCCAATTAGAGTTAGGATTTGAGGTGATCTATTGCTGATTTGTACTGCTTCAAGGACAATAGGAAGCTTCTGTTTGAGCCAGAAGATAATATCTTAGCAACAGTGTCAGCCCCTGGTATGTCTTCACGTATAGCCCCCTCATCTTGGCGCAAGATTGCACCATCAAACTCAAATTCTTTAAATTCCCTATCTCAGGGGGAAATTTCAGTTTTTGAGGGGGAAATGGCAATTTTTGAGAGGGAAAATGTAGGCAGGTTTTGATGGGGAAAATGCAGGCAGGTTTTGAGGGGGAAGAGTGCAGGCAGGTTTTTAGGGGGAAAAGGCAGGCAAGTTTTTAGGGGGAAAAATGCAGGCAGGTTTTGAGGGGGAAATGGCAGTTTTTGAGGGGGAAAATGCATAGAGGTTTTGAGGGGCAAATGCAGGCAGGATTTTGAGGGGGCAAATGCAGGCAGGTTTTGAGGGGTAAATGGCAGGCAGGTTTTGAGGGGGAAAAGGCAGGCAGGTATTGAGGGGGAAAATGGCGGCAGGTTTTGAGGGGGAGAATGGCGGCAGGTTTTGAGGGGGAAAATGGCAGGCAGGTTTTGAGGGGGAAAATGGCGGCAGGTTTTGAGGGGGAAAATGCAGGCAGGTTTTGAGGGGGAAATGGCAGTTTTTGAGGGATGAAAATGCAGTTAGGTTTTGAGGGGAAAGAGGCAGGCAGTTTTTGAGGGGGAAATTGCAGTTTTTGAGGGGGACATTGCAGTTTTTGAGGGGGAAATTTCAGGCGGTTTTTGAGGGGGAAAATGGAGGCATGTTTTCAGGGGGAAAATGCAGGCAGGTTTTGAGGGGGAAAATGCAGGCAGGTTTGAGGGGGAAATTGCAGGCAGTTTTTGAGGGGGAAAATGGAGGCAGGATTTGAGAGGGACATTGCAGGCAGGGTTTGAGGGGGAAAAGGCAGGCAGTTTTTGAGGGGGAAATAGCAGTTTTTGAGGGGGAAAATGGAGGCAGGTTTTATGGGGGAAAATGGAGGCAGCTTTTGAGGGGAAAAATGCAGGCAGGTTTTGAGGGGGAAAATGCAGGCAAGTTTTGAGGGGAAAAATGCAGTTTTTGAGGGGAAAAATGGTGGCAGGTTTTATGGGGGAAATGGTAGGCAGTTTTTGAGGGGAAAATGGCAGTTTTTGAGAGGGAAAATGCAGTTAGGTTTTGAAGGGAAAGAGGCAGGCAGTTTTTGAGATGGAAATTGCAGGTTTTGAGGGGGAAAATGCAGGCAGGTTTTGAGGGGGCAAATGCAGGCAGGTTTTGAGGGGGCAAATGCAGGCAGGTTTTTGAGAGTGCAAATGCAGGCAGGTTTTTGAGGGTAAAATGCAGGCAGGTTTTTGAGGGGGAAATTTCAGGCAGTTTTTGAGGGGGAAATTTCAGGCAGTTTTTGAGGGGGAAATTTCAGGCAGTTTTTGAGGGGGAAATTCAGGCAGTTTTTGAGGGGGAAATTTCAGGCAGTTTTTGAGGGGGAAATTTCAGGCAGTTTTTGAGGGGGAAATTTCAGGCAGTTTTTGAGGGGGAAATTCAGGCAGTTTTTGAGGGGTGGTATAAACTGACTTCTTAAATTTGGCTGAGTCAGAGTTTTATTTAGCAAGCAGCAACAAGCAAAACAGCGCTGGGCGGCCGGGGAGTCTCCTGCTCCAACAACGCCCGCAACCCCCGGGCATTTTGTTTCAATCTTACACTATAAAGTGTTACATAGTCATTATACACTTATGCATATACATTACTTGGACCCGCCTATTCCCGCTTCGTATGGTAATTAGCTTATCAGTCTTTTACGCTTGCGCAGAAGCTGTTAAAAATACGGGTAAGGGTCTCCAAATTATGGGTGGTGGTCGTTTGGGATGAAGGCCGTAGGTCCTCCTCACAGTGTACTTTTCACCTTTTGCCTGGAATGGGATGATCCACTAAGTCTGCAGCGTCCTTATCAGCCTAGGCCCAGCAGTCTCTTTGAATAAGGAGATTTATGGTCTGAACACTCTCTTGTTTGCTTAATTGGGCATCTGCAACCCTTCACACCTTTTGAAGTGCAGATGCTTCTTCTCTTGTTGTTCCCCCCCCTTTCTTCCTGTCACAATTCACACTATCATGTTAATTCAATTAAACATTTGCTGTTAGTCTTGCACAACATACAATAGTTCATATGACAGTTTGCTTTTCTATTGTCTTCTTACTGGATTTGATGAACAGACGATTTACTACCTATCACACCCCTCAAAACCTGCCTGCCCTTTTCCCCCTCGAAACCTGCCTGCTCTTTTCCCCCTCGAAACATGCCTGCCTTTCCCCCTCAAAAATTGAAATTTCCCCCTGAAAAAATGGCTGCATTTTCCCCCTAAAAACCTGCCTGCCTTTTCCCCCCCAAAACCTGCCTGCACTTGTCCCCCTCAAAACCTGCCTGCACTTGTCCCCCTCAAAACCTACCTGCAGTCTTCCCCTAAAAACCTGCCTGCACTCTTCCCCCCAAAAACCTGCCTGAAGTTTTCCCCCTAAAAACCTGCCTGCAGTGTTCCCCCTAAAAACCTGCCTGCACTCTTCCCTCTAATAACCTGCCTGACTTTTTTCCCCTAAAAACCTGCCTGCACTCTTCCCCCTCAAAAGCTGCCTGCACTCTTTTTCCTGAAAACCTGCCTGCACTTTTCCCCTCAAAACCTGCCGACTTTTTCCCCTAAAAACCTGCCTGCCTTTTCCCCCCCAAAACCTGCCTGCCTTTTCCCTCCCAAAACCTGCCTGCAATTAGCCCCCTCAAAACCTGCCGCCATTTGCCCCCTCAAAACCTGCCTGCCTTTTCCCCCCCAAAACCTGCCTGCAATTTGCCCCCTCAAAACCTGCTGCCATTTGCCCCCTCAAAACCTGCCTGCCTTTTTTTTCCCCTAAAAACCTGCCTGCCTTTTCCCCCTCAAAACCTGCCTCCATTTTCCCCCTCAAAACCTGCCTCCAATTTCCCCCTCAAAACCTGCCTGCAATTTTCCCCCAAAAACCTGCCTGCCATTTTACCCCTCAAAACCTGCCTCCATTTTCCCCCTCAAACCTGCCTCCATTTTCCCCCCAAAACCTGCCTGCATTTTCCCCTCAAAACCTGACTACATTTTCCCCCTCAAAACCTGCCTGCATTTTCACCTCAAAAACCTGCTGCATTTTCCCCCTCAAAACCTGACTGCCATGTTCCCCCTCAAAATCTCTCATTTTCCCCCTCAAAACCTGCCTGCCATTTTCCCCGTCAAAACCTGCCTGCCTTTTTCCCCTCAAAACCTTCCTGCCATTTTCCCCCTCAAAACCTGCCTCCATTTTCCCCTCAAAAGCCTGCCTGCATTTTCACCTCAAAAACCTGCTGCATTTTCGCCCTCAAAACCTGACTGCCATGTTCCCTCTCAAAATCTGCCTGCCATTTTCCCCCTCAAAACCTGCCTGCCATTTTCCCCCTCAAAACCTGCCTCCATTTTCCCCTCAAAAGCCTGCCTGCATTTTCCCCCTCAAAACCTACCTGCATTTTCCCCCTCAAAAACTGCAATTTCCCCCTCAAAAACTGCCTGCCTCTTTCCCCATCAAAACCTGCCTGCATTTTCCCCCTCAAAGGCTGCCTGCATTTTCCCCCTCAAAAACTGCAATTTCCCCCTCAAAAACCTGCCTGCATTTGCACTCTCAAAAACCTGCCTGCATTTTCCCCCTCAAAAACTGCCATTTCACCCTCAAAACCTGCCTGCATTTTCCCCATCAAAACCTGCCTCCATTTTCCTCCTCAAAACCTGCCTGCAATTTCCCCCTGACTTGCGGAAAAACTAACTCCACAACTGTTAAGTTGTAAAGTAGGTATGTTTATTCAGCGCCGGGCGCATGGGGGATCGCTCCTCCACAAGCATGCGCACCCCTTGCAGCTCTCGTCCTGCTTATATATTACAAAATAATGCATATTCATAGAATGCTTATACAGAAACATAATATTTCCCCGCCTCCCCTCGCTTCTCATGGTAATTAGGTCTCCTCCTCTTGCGTCTGCGCGTTGAGCTCCTTTGGT
The DNA here is from genome assembly GCF_965140245.1 of Athene noctua. NCBI lineage: Eukaryota > Metazoa > Chordata > Aves > Strigiformes > Strigidae > Athene > Athene noctua. The sequence goes on along the minus strand of NW_027437537.1, from coordinate 324,284 downwards.
GGTCGCAAATTCCTGGGCGAGGGTCGTACAGATGAAGTATCTCCTCTTCCTCGCTGATGAACTTTTTACCTCATTCTTCTGCGCAGCCTCAGTTGTTCCCTGGCTCCTAGCTAAACCGCAAGGCCAATTAGAGTTAGGATTTGAGGTGATCTATTGCTGATTTGTACTGCTTCAAGGACAATAGGAAGCTTCTGTTTGAGCCAGAAGATAATATCTTAGCAACAGTGTCAGCCCCTGGTATGTCTTCACGTATAGCCCCCTCATCTTGGCGCAAGCTTGCACCATCAAACTCAAATTCTTTAAATTCCCTATCTCAGGGGGAAATTTCAGTTTTTGAGGGGGAAATGGCACTTTTTGAGAGGGAAAATGTAGGCAGGTTTTGATGGGGAAAATGCAGGCAGGTTTTGAGGGGTAAATGGCAGGCAGGTTTTGAGGGGTAAAATGCAGGCAGGTTTTTGAGGTGAAAATGGAGGCAGGTTTTGAGGGGGAAAAGGCAGGCAGGTTTTGAGGGGGAAAATGCAGGCAGGTTTTGAGGGAGAAAAAGGCAGGCAGGTTTTGAGGGGAAAAGGCAGTTTTTGAGGGGAAAAGACAGTCAGATTTGAGGGGGAAATTGCACTTTTTGAGGGGATAAGGCAGAGAGTTTTTGAAGGGGAAATTGCAAGCAGTTTTTGAGGGGGAAATTGCAGGCAGGTTTTGATGGGGAAAATGCAGGCAGGTTTTGAGGGGGAAGAGTGCAGGCAGGTTTTTAGGGGGAAAAGGCAGGCAAGTTTTTAGGGGGAAAAATGCAGGCAGGTTTTGAGGGGGAAATGGCAGTTTTTGAGGGGGAAAATGCATAGAGGTTTTGAGGGGCAAATGCAGGCAGGATTTTGAGGGGGCAAATGCAGGCAGGTTTTGAGGGGTAAATGGCAGGCAGGTTTTGAGGGGGAGAATGGCGGCAGGTTTTGAGGGGGAAAATGGCAGGCATGTTTTGAGGGGGAAAATGGCGGCAGGTTTTGAGGGGGAAAATGCAGGCAGGTTTTGAGGGGGAAATGGCAGTTTTTGAGGGATGAAAATGCAGTTAGGTTTTGAGGGGAAAGAGGCAGGCAGTTTTTGAGGGGGAAATTGCAGTTTTTGAGGGGGACATTGCAGTTTTTGAGGGGGAAATTTCAGGCGGTTTTTGAGGGGGAAAATGGAGGCATGTTTTCAGGGGGAAAATGCAGGCAGGTTTTGAGGGGGAAAATGCAGGCAGGTTTGAGGGGGAAATTGCAGGCAGGTTTTGAGGGGGAAATTGCAGGCAGGTTTTGAGGGGGAAATTGCAGGCAGGTTTTGAGGGGGAAAATGGAGGCAGGATTTGAGAGGGACATTGCAGGCAGGGTTTGAGGGGGAAAAGGCAGGCAGTTTTTGAGGGGGAAAATGGAGGCAGGTTTTATGGGGGAAAATGCAGGCAAGTTTTGAGGGGAAAAATGCAGGCAGGTTTTGAGGGGGAAAATGCAGGCAAGTTTTGAGGGGAAAAATGCAGGCAAGTTTTGAGGGGAAAAATGGTGGCAGGTTTTATGGGGGAAATGGTAGGCAGTTTTTGAGGGGAAAATGGCAGTTTTTGAGAGGGAAAATGCAGTTAGGTTTTGAAGGGAAAGAGGCAGGCAGTTTTTGAGATGGAAATTGCAGGTTTTGAGGGGGAAAATGCAGGCAGGTTTTGAGGGGGAAAATGCAGGCAGGTTTTGAGGGGGAAAATGCAGGCAGGTTTTTGAGAGTGCAAATGCAGGCAGGTTTTTGAGGGTAAAATGCAGGCAGGTTTTTAGGGGGAAAAATGCCGGCTGGTTTTTACGGGGAAAAATGCCGGCTGGTTTTTACGGGGAAAAATGCAGGCAGGTTTTGAGGGGGAAATTTCAGGCAGTTTTTCATGGGGAAATTTCAGGCAGTTTTTGAGGGGTGGTATAAACTGACTTCTTAAATTTGGCTGAGTCAGAGTTTTATTTAGCAAGCGGCAACAAGCAAAACAGCGCTGGGCGGCCGGGGAGTCTCCTGCTCCAACAACGCCCGCAACCCCCGGGCATTTTGTTTCAATCTTACACTATAAAGTGTTACATAGTCATTATACACTTATGCATATACATTACTTGGACCCGCCTATTCCCGCTTCGTATGGTAATTAGCTTATCAGTCTTTCACGCTTGCGCAGAAGCTGTTAAAAATACGGGTAAGGGTCTCCAAATTATGGGTGGTGGTCGTTTGGGATGAAGGCCGTAGGTCCTCCTCACAGTGTACTTTTCACCTTTTGCCTGGAATGGGATGATCCACTAAGTCTGCAGCGTCCTTATCAGCCTAGGCCCAGCAGTCTCTTTGAATAAGGAGATTTATGGTCTGAACACTCTCTTGTTTGCTTAATTGGGCATCTGCAACCCTTCACACCTTTTGAAGTGCAGATGCTTCTTCTCTTGTTGTTCCCCCCCTTTCTTCCTGTCACAATTCACACTATCATGTTAATTCAATTAAACATTTGCTGTTAGTCTTGCACAACATACAATAGTTCATATGACAGTTTGCTTTTCTATTGTCTTCTTACTGGATTTGATGAACAGACGATTTACTACCTATCACAGCCCTCAAAACCTGCCTGCCCTTTTCCCCCTCGAAACCTGCCTGCCTTTTCCCCCTCGAAACCTGCCTGCCATTTCCTCCCTCAAAAACTGCCTGCCATTTCCTCCCTCAAAAACTGCCTGCCATTTCCTCCCTCAAAAACTGCCTGCCATTTTCCCCCTCAAAACCTGCCTGCCTTTCCCACTCAAAAACTGAAATTTCCCCCTCAAAACCGGCCTGCCTTTTCCCCCTCAAAACCGGCCTGCCTTTTCCCCCTCAAAACCGGCCTGCCTTTTCCCCCTCAAAACCGGCCTGCCTTTTCCCCCTCAAAACCGGCCTGCCTTTTCCCCCTCAAAACCGGCCTGCCTTTTCCCCCTCAAAACCGGCCTGCCTTTTCCCCCTCAAAACCGGCCTGCCTTTTCCCCCTCAAAACCGGCCTGCCTTTTTCCTTCTCAAAACCTGACTGCCATTTCCCCTCAAAAACTGCCTTTGCCCCCTCAAAAACTGCCTGCATTTACCCCTCAAAAACTGAAATTTCCCCATCAAAACGTGCCTGCCATTTTCCCCCCCAAAACCTCCCTGCACTTGTCCCCCTCAAAACCTGCCTGCACTTGTCCCCCTCAAAACCTACCTGCACTCTTCCCCCCAAAAACCTGCCTGCACTCTTCCCCCCAAAAACCTGCCTGCACTCTTCCCCCCAAAAACCTGCCTGCACTCTTCCCCCCAAAAACCTGCCTGCACTCTTCCCCCCAAAAACCTGCCAGACTTTTTTCCCCTAAAAACCTGCATGCATTTTCCCCCTTAAAACCTGCCTGCATTTTCCCCCTTAAAACCTGCCTGCATTTTCCCCCTAAAAACCTGCCTGCACTCTTCCCCCTCAAAAGCTGCCTGCCTTTTCCCCCTCAAAACCTGCCTCCAATTTCCCCTCAAAAACCTGCCTCCATTTTCCCCCTCAAAACCTGCCTCCATTTTCCCCCTCAAAAACCTGCCTCCATTTTACCCTCAAAAACCTGCCCGCATTTGCCCCCTCAAAAACCTGCCTGCATTTTACCCTCAAAAACCTGCCTGCATTTTACCCTCAAAAACCTGCCTGCATTTTACCCTCAAAAACCTGCCTGCATTTGCCCCCTCAAAACCTGCCTGCCATTTGCCCCCTCAAAACCTGCCTGCCATTTGCCCCCTCAAAACCTACCTGCCATTTGCCCCCTCAAAAACTGCCTGAAATTTCCCCCTCAAAAACTGCCTGAAATTTCCCCCTCAAAACCTGCCTCCATTTTCCCCCTCAAAACCTGCCTCCATTTTCCCCCTCAAAACCTGCCTGCAATTTTCCCCCAAAAACCTACCTGCCATTTTCCCCCACAAAACCTGCCTGCATTTTCCCCCACAAAACCTGCCTGCATTTTCCCCCACAAAACCTGCCTCCATTATCCCGCTCAAAACCTGCCTCCATTTTCCCCCTCAAACCTGCCTGCCATTTTCCCCCCATAACCTGCCTGCATTTTCCCCCCATAACCTGCCTGCATTTTCCCCCTCAAAACCTGCCTGCATTTTCCCCCTCAAAACCTGCCTCCATTTTCCCCCTCAAAAACTGCCTGAAATTTCCCCTCAAAAACTGCCTGAAATTTCCCCTCAAAAACTGCCTGAAATTTCCCCCTCAAAAACTGCAATGTTCCCCTCAAAACCTGCCTGCCATTTTCCCCCTTAAAACCTGCCTCCATTTTCCCCCTCAAAACCTGCCTCCATTTTCCCCCTCAAAACCTGCCTCCATTTTCCCCCTCAAAACCTGCCTCCATTTTCCCCCTCAAAACCTGCCTCCATTTTCCCTCTCAAAAACTGCAATGTCCCCCTTAAAACCTGCCTGCCATTTTCCCCCTTAAAACCTGCCTCCATTTTCCCCCTCAAAACCTGCATCCATTTTCCCCCTCAAAACCTGCCTCCATTTTCCCCCTCAAAACCTGCCTCCATTTTCCCCCTCAAAACCTGCCTCCATTTTCCCCCTCAAAACCTGCCTCCATTTTCCCCCTCAAAACCTGCCTCCATTTTCCCCCTCAAAACCTGCCTGCCATTTTCCCCTCAAAACCTGCCTGCCATTTTCCCTACAAAACCTGCCTGCATTTTCCCCCCAAAACCTGCCTGCATTTTCCCCTCAAAACCTGCCTACATTTTCCCCCTCAAAACCTGCCTGCATTTTCCCCTCAAACCTGCCTCCTTTTTCCCCCTCAAAATATGCCTCCATTTTCCCCCTCAAAAACCGCCTGAAATTTCCCCTCAAAAACTGCCTGAAATTTCCCCCTCAAAAACTGCAATGTTCCCCTCAAAACCTGCCTGCCATTTTCCCCCTTAAAACCTGCCTGCCATTTTCCCCCTCAAAACCTGCCTCCATTTTCCCCCTCAAAACCTGCCTCCATTTTCCCTCTCAAAAACTGCAATGTCCCCCTCAAAACCTGCATGCCTTTTCCCCCTCAAAACCTGCCTCCATTTTCCCCCTCAAAACCTGCCTCCATTTTCCCCCTCAAAACCTGCCTGCCATTTTCCCCTCAAAACCTGCCTGCCATTTTCCCCTCAAAACCTGCCTGCATTTTCCCCCTCAAAAAACTGCATCCATTTTCACCTCAAAAACCTGCCCCCATTTTCCCCCTCAAATCCTGCCTGCCATTTTCCCCCACAAAACCTGCCTGCCTTTTCCCCTCAAAAACTGGAATTTCCCCCTCAAAAAATGCCTGCATTTTCCCCATCAAACCCTGCCTGCCTTTTTCCCCTCAAAACCTGCCTGCCATTTTCCCCCTTAAAACCTGCCTGCATTTGCCCCCTCAAAACCTGCCTGCATTTGCCCCCTCAAAACCTGCCTGCATTTGCCCCCTCAAAACCTAACTGCATTTTTCCCCTCAAAAACTGCCTCCACCCCGTCACTATCCACACCCCACCCCCAAATCCGCCACTTTTTACCCCCAAATCTGCCCCTTTTACCTCACAACTTCTCCCCCCAACCCCCAACCCGACCCCTTTCACCCCCAAGACTCGTAAATTGTGTTTTTTTCCCCTCAAAAAGTGCCTTTTCCTCCTCGAAACCTACCTTTTTTCCTCAAAATCCGACTTCGCCCCGTCACTATCCGCCCTGCACACCCCGAAACCGCCCTTTTTCACACCAAAATCCGCCGCTCCCCGCCTTCCCCCCACCTGGTCGCGGTGAGCTGGGCGAGGCGCTCGGGAAGGGGAGGGCGTGGCCAGACGTGCCGTAACGTCCGCGCCCCCTCCACAGGGCGGGGACTTAAAAGGGCAACGCGTGCATAGTCCCGGTGGGGCCCACCTGACATTTGGGGGTGTCCGGGGGGGGGTTTAGGGCTCTCAGAAGGATTTTGGGGGTCTGGGGGGGGTTTGAAGCCACTTTGAGCGTTTTGGGGTGCAGGAGGGGAGGGCCCCGGGGCAGGGTTGGGGTTCACAAGGGATTTTGGGGTGCGGGGGGGAGTGCAGTAAAGTGTCCGGGGGGGTGTTGGGGTGCAGGGGCAGTATTGGGGTGCTGGGGGGGGGGTACAAGCCCGGGGGGGGTCAGTTTTGGGGTGCAGAGGGGAGGGTGCAGGGGGGAAGGTGTATTTTGCGGTGCCGGGGAGTGGGAAATTTTGGGGTGCTGGGGGGAGCTGTCCCAACACCAGGGTGGGGGTTTTGGGGTGCAGCCTGGGGGCGGGGGGGTGGGATGTGTGTGTGTGCCCCCCCCAAAAAAAACAAAAACCAAAAACCAACCCAAAACTCTCCTTTGGGTGTCCAGGGGCGGCGCTTGGGGTGGGGGGTGCACAGGGGGGACCCCAACTCCACAGGCCACCCAGTCCTGGGTCCCCAGGAGGACATTTTGGGTGGCCAGGGTTCTCCAAATGGGGGTCATGGGCCCCTCAACCCCCGGGCAGATGTGGGGTGTCCGTGGGCCCCTCAACCCCTGGGGTCCCCAGAAGACCTTCTGAGGTACCCATGGGTCCTCCCCCTCCCCCTCTCTCCCCTCCCCCGCAGTTCCAGCGCCAACACACGACTCTCCACAAGCTCAACGCGGTGGCTTTGCTGGTGACCTTCTTCCTCTGCCGCGTCCTCCTCTTCCCCTACTTGTACTGGGCCTACGGGCGCCACCGGGGGCTGCCCCTCTTGGGGGTCCCGGCCGCTCTGCCCCCCACCTACAACGCCGCCGCCGCCGCCCTCTTGGCCCCCCAACTTTACTGGTTCGCCCTCATCTGCCGGGGGGCCTGGCGCCTCTTCCGACTCCCCGCCGCCCCCCGACAGCCCCCTTGAGCGACCCCCGACTCCCTTCCCCCCCCCCTCTCCCGCCCCAACTAGCGCCTGGGGAGGGGGGAAAAGGGGGGGGGGTGGATCTAGGAGGGGGGGTGGGAGGGGGGGATCTATGGGGAATCTGTGGGGCAGCCTGGGGGGATTTATGGGGCAGGCTTGGGAGGGGGTCCTGGACTCCTATGCGGTACCTTGGGGTCCCTATGGGGCACCTTGGGGGATTTATGGGTCACTCTGGGGTCCCTATGGGGCAGCCTGGGGTACCCTGGGGGATCTATGGGGCACCCTGGGTTCCCTCTGGGGCCCCTTGGGGGATCTGTGGGTCACTCCGGGGGGCCCCGTCCCCTCCCTCCCAGGCGCAGCGGCTGGACCCACATTAAAGGACTTTGGGGACGTCCCGGCCTCCTCCTTGGGGGGGGGGGGGGAGCGCCGGGACCCCCATCAGCTCCCAGTATGGACTGGGACAGCTCCCAGTACAGACTGGGTCCCCTGACACCCTCCCAGTACAGACTGGGCCTGTCCCAGTATAAAGTGAAGCCTTTGATCCCCATCCCAGTCCAGACTGGGCCCTTCCCAGTACAAACTGCTCTCCTTGGTCCAGTCCCAGTACAGACTGGGCCACTTCCCAGTCAGAACTGGATTCCCTCCCAGTACAGACTGGGCCCATTCCCAGTACCAAGTGGAACCTCTGAACCCCTCCCAGTGCAGAATGGGCATCGTCCCACTACAGACTGGGGCCCTTTTTTAGTACAAGCTGGTTCCCCTGGCCTCTCCCAGTACAGACTGGGCCCATTCCCAGTACAAACTGCTCCCCTTGGTCCACTCCCAGTACAGACTGGGCCACTTCCCAATCAGAACTGGACCCCTTTCTCCCCTCCCAGTACAGACTGGGCTGCCTCCCAGGAGAAACTGGATTTCCAGTGCCCTCCCAGTACAGACTTTTCCCCATCCCACTACAAGCTGCTTTCCTTGGACCAGTTCCACTACAGACTGGGCCACTTCCTGGCCACAACTGGATGCCCCGGCTCTCTCCCAGTATAGACTGGGCCTTGTCCTAGTACAAACTGGATCCCTTTAAATGCTCCCAGGAGAGACTGGCTGGCTTCCCAGTCCAAACTGGATGCCCACATCTCCTCCCAATCCGGAACGCGGTGGGTCCCAGTACAGACTGGGCGTCCTCCCAGTCCCAAGAGGATCCTTGGATCTCATCCCAGTCCAGGCTTGGCCCATCCCAGTACAACCTGGATCATCCTCCTTCCCCCCCCACCTCCCAGTACAGACCAGGCTTCTTCCCAGTACTAACTGGTTCTCCTGGTCCCTTCCAGTACAGGCTGGGCCCTCTCCCAGTACAAACTGGATGCCCTAGTGCCTCCCAGTCCAAACTGGAGTCAGCCCCTGTACCCCCGGCCTCCCAGTACGACCATCTTGGAAACCCAGTTGAAGGTTGAAAGGGAATTTATGGGCAATATCCTCAGATTTTACTATTTTGGGAATAAATAACGATAATTGTTGGTCCCAGTTGGATTTAGTAAAGGAGTTGTAGAGAAATCGGAGATATTTCACCTCCTTTCCGCCTCATTATTTTACAGTTTTCCCTCATTTTGCCTCAAAGCAGGGAAAAAAAAAAAAAAAAACAAAACAAACACAACAACAAAAAAACAGCCAAAGGACTCAAATCAGGAGCTACTTGAGTAAAATTAAAGATGACTGCTCAAAACGAACGAGAATTATGAATTTTTTTATTTCTGGGACGGTGGGTGTGTGACGGGTTCGTTAGAGCGAGAAAAAAGTAACTTTGAGACGAAAAATGAGGATTTTCACAGAGAATTGGTGGGTTTGGACCCTAAAAATGGGGGATTTAAAGAGAAAAATGAGGATTTTCACAGAAAATTGGTGGGTTGGACCCTAAAAATGGGGGGTCAGAGGAGAAAAATGAGGATTTTGACACGGAGAAGGTGGGTTTTGGGTTTGTGACCTAAATGTGAGGGATTGTCTGTGAAAAATGCTTGGAGTCTAAAAATGAGATTTTTTGGACCCTAAAAATGAGGGTTTAGCGTAGAAAAATGAGGATTTTTCACCCAGAATTGGTGACTGGGTTTGTGCGGCAGAGCTGAGCACGCACACGACCAATGGGATCGGGCAACGCCCGTTTATTCCAACTGATTCAGCCCTTTTATAACGTTCTCCCGCGCGCGTGAGCGACACGCGGTACAAGTCCTCGGGATTGGACGGTTAACTCAGCCCGCGCTTTAAACCTTCTTCTGATTGGATAAAAAGTGCCACATCAGCCGTGCCAGGCTTCTGCCTTGTGGAACATCCTCTTCCGTCCCAACCCCTGCCGGGGGTTGTTTGTCCCGTCGAGTTTCTCCCCCCTCACTCAGGGTCACGTCCTTATCGCGTTCTTGCTCGGCGGAGGCTCTTATCACTCTTGTTCTCACGCGGGATTGCTGACGCGGCCGTTCTCTCGCAGAAAGCCTCCAGAACCCCAACAGATCCCTCTTTTTGGTTTTGAGCAACCCGGATTTCTTGCGGGCCCTTTTGTACCGAATGTCTCACACGGGAAACCAAGCACGGCAAAATGACAGCAAGCACGATAACAAGAATTTTAATTCCCCTTTGTAACGACTCTTCCAACCATCCTGCGATTCCCGATGAAGCAAACCGTTCTGATAGGGGTGATGTTACAGCCGTTAACTTCTGCGTGTCATCCTTCCGTTTTCTCCGATTCTCACCGATAGATACCGACGGGTCGGATAAATTCATACAGCGCATTCCTTCAAACTCTTCACACCCTTGGGCTAAAAGCAGAAAATCAGCGGCAGCCCTGTCCCGCAGTACAGCACGCCCAAGGCTCTCCACGCCCGTGGCCAAAGCACCGATTACATTCGATGTCAAGTTCATTTGTTTAGCCGTCCAACATGCAAAACGAGTGACGAGTTGTAATCCCTTTTTGGTCCCAGCTGGAGACACTTGCCAAAAGGCTGCGGTGCCCACGCGCCGCTCTCCTGCTAACAAACATCTTGTTTTCAACAGCTCAGCTTCTTTATCTCCTTGCTACGCACGCCGTTTCTCAGCCCCTTGGCCGTGCAGGTGTTCCTCACCCCAGCTCCAGCCTGTTGTTACAGCGAGGCCACACGGGCTGGATCGCTCACGACACGTCCGTTGTTTTCGAACCGTTCCACCAATCCCTCTTTTTGTTTTTGGGGCCATCCAGACCCCTTTTATTGTTCGGTCCATCGTTTTCACAAAACGCTTCCACACGGAGCTCAACATCATCAAAAGGTTACAATGACCATCGAAACGGTTATTCAATATAAAACCAAATCCTTGAACCATCTAGTGACGTTTTAGCCCAATCACTATTAAATACTCTTCCTTCTTCAAGACGTAAACCCGTCGCGTGAGCATCGCTACAAAACCAAGTGTCATTTCCTGGTGCTGCTGAAGGAGTCTCGACTGTCTGATTACACCAGCCATGTGTCAGAGTTGTGTGAGGCCGATGCCTCCCAGATCTCCCATTTCTTTGTTTCTTGCGGCGCCTGCAAGACTTGTTGGAGAGCTGTATCAGTCAGGGCTGAGACAAACTTTAAAACATAACGTACGTAGAATAGTTCTACAGAAGGTTAAAAGAATACAGCCCTTATAATTACTAGTTAAAAAGAGTAGGTTAATTTGACTCCCCAAAATTAAGGGATATAACTAAATACTACAAAAATAAACAGTGAGGAAAATACGGAGCAGCACACTTAATTAATAGAAGTACTAATGCTCAGATCCGCAATTGTTGGGGAACCCTGGGTGCAGCGAGAATTCAGAGTGCCCTTCCTCGCGAACCGGAAACCCTACGCGATGCGTCCATCCGTAGGGGAGGCATCCAACGTCGCTGCAAGCAGGTCCGGCCTCTAAATCAACAGGGCAAAATAACTGGCAATTTTTTTTATTTTTTTTTTGAGAGGAAACATCTGATCTCATCCTCCTGTTGGGTTCCACCCCGAGCCTGGCCAGTACTCCAGGGGGAAACCAAGGGAGTTTCTAATAAGGTTAAACACTTGAGCTCTTAATTCTTAATATTGCTAAACAAAGAAAGTGGAATACATACATTCTTACAGCATCTTATCCTTATTAATAACCGTATTTTATCTAAACTACATTTTGCACAAGTGACTAGTAAGCCTAGATATTTCATTAAGGAGTTACAATTACTGTTAGCATTTTCTCGTAAAAGAATTGGCAGCTGTAGTGTAGTTTGTCCTGTTGCAGTAGCAAACATTACCCAGACATTCTGCTGAAATGACCAGTCGAAGAGACCGCAAACTGTCGGCACAGGGGCACCCACAGCACCCACAGCTGGATCCTGAGTGCTGGCTGCCTCTCACCCTCAGCTGTGGTTGCACACACCCTGTCGGTGACCATCGGAGATGAGACCTGTGCAGACACCAGCATCACCTCTTCCCCAGGGTATTAAAGGAACTGGTCCTTCCCAGTTCCCCCTTTCTAGGGTTTTGTTAACACTTGAGCTTTGCTCTGGACTTCTTGTTGATCTGGTATCTGTGATGAGAAGTGACACAATACTGGTGGCACCTGCGAGACAGGGCAATGTTTAAAAGGTTTGAAGAGATGGAGTCTGTCTGGTATTCAGGGCAAGTTGCAGGGATGTTTTTAGCTGGATGCCTTGATAAAGAAAACTGGTTTTGTGTTGCGCTGACATTCTGGTGGAAGAAATGCATGTGTTTTACAGCAGAGCAAATGGCTGACCTGGAGCCAAGCTCTCTCCCCCCTTTTGTTTTTGCAAAAGCACTTTCAAGGTCTGGCGCGCTCTTTCTACGATGGTTTGTCCTGTGGGGGAATGCAGTGTACTTGTGATGCTTGTTAGCTATATGGTGAGGATCTTGTTTTGCCTTCTCTGTGAGTGCTTCGGGTGATGTCAGTGAAGGATCTTTCCAGAAAATATCAGATAAGCTGTGCAGATCATCATGAGTTAGGCCCACGACGGCTGTATCCAATTTATGGTTCCCAACAGTGTCTGTAAATCTTTTAAAGTCTTAATAGCAGTTTTAAGTTGTCGCAGGACAATACACACAGGTGATTCGGTTCACAAGGTGAGTGTCAGGGGGGTTCAGGGTGGGTCGTGCTGCAGCGGTGATTAAGACAAATTTGACCCAATTTGAGTTCCCCATTGAGTCATACAGTCATGACCCCAAAATGCAATAGGGGTTTCCAATAGAAATGGATGAATATTTGCTACCCGGTTTTCTGGGCCCCTCACATGAATGAGAGCCTTGCTTTGAATTGCTGCAGCATGACACCAACCCTGAACAGCATTTGAGGTACCGGAGCCAACAGCCAGTCTGCTCACAGATATTATGGTCACATCTGCACCAGCATCTAAATGCCTGTCAGCTCCACAGATTTATTTTTTTTAGTTTTAATGTGAGTACATTTTACCAGAAGTTAACCTTGTGTCATGTTTAAATCCAAAAATATTTAAGGGGTACCTGCTGACCTAAATCCTGAGTAATTGCGGCTTCTTGGTATACTATTAGGGGGAGCCGCAGTAAAATAAGCAAGCTAAATAATTTTTTTTGATCCTTTTGTTACAGAACACAGGGGTACAGACCATAATATAGATTTTTCTCTTCATAACCAGCATCTGCGACCCCTGGTAAAACAAACAACCCCCGTCAGGTTGCAGATGACCTTTTGCCAACATTTCCCTTAGGCAGATGGTTCAGAGGGGCACTCTCCCCGCAGAGTGTGCACCTAAATTCCAAACAACAACCAACACGGAATGACTGCCTCCCGTTAGAGGAGGTGTTTTACCTGTGACACTGAGAACACGGCGCCCAAACCAACCGCAGCACCGATGCCCCAGCGGGCGGCACTAGGACCCTGCAGTTCCTCGGCGGCCGCTTCCCTGGGCGGAGAACTGCGCAGCTGCAGCGGCCGCGTCACACACACACACACACACACACACACACACACACACACACACACACAGTCACACACACACACACTCACACACACACACTCACACACACACAGAGTCACACTCACACTCACACTCACTCACTCTCACACTCACTCACTCTCACACTCACTCACTCTCACACTCACTCTCACACTCACTCTCTCACACACACTCTCACACTCTCACACACACTCTCACTCACACTCTCACTCACACTCTCACTCTCACTCTCACTCTCACTCTCACTCACACTCTCACTCACACTCACACTCACACAGCAGCTCCTGACACTCACACTCGCAGCAGGAAGTGACAAATATCGCCCAGACGAGGACTCCACTGAGAACATCTCCAGCCTGTGCTGCACAGCCCTGCCGCTTGTGGCGGGGGGTGCCGAGAGCGCGGCGCCGGGCTCAGCCGCAGGCGGCCGCTCCGCGGGGGGGTCGGGGAGGCCCCGGGCCGCCGCCGCCAGCTCCGAACGCCGAGCACGGGGATCCACACGCTCGGTTTTCCTGACAGAGCGCTGTGCCGGCGGGAATGCCGTTTATTTCTGAAAAGTGCTAGCTAATTTTATGGGGCCAATCGATATCCCTGAGCCATCGCCTCCAGTACAGCTGGTGTAGTCTGAGGATTTGCAGCCCGTTCTTATTAGTGCTTTTCTCCAAATCTTTAATAACAGAAAAATGCCGTTCCTCCCAACGTGGCTGATGACTCGGCTCATAGCTTACAGGAGTAAGAATTTTTCTTGCCATGTCCATATTCCCTTGCGCCAAAGTTTTTTCACCTCAGTTTTATCTATGGATCATCCCCAATTAAAGGAGGACACAGACCAGGCAGTCCAGATTCTTTTTCAGGATTTACAGCATCAGGGTCTAAAAGATTATCACACCATTCTGATCCGTCAAACAATAAATTTGGCTCTTTAAAGTGTCCCTTAGCCTTGCCCAGACCAATCAGTGCAGCTAAGTCTTTTATCGGACTTATTCCCCGCTTTTATAAAAAGCAAAACATTTTAGGACTACCTCTCGTTCAAATATTCCTGCCCGGGCGAAAATTCATTAAATTCCTTAAAATGCTGGACCGTGTAGCTTAACGACCTTCTTTAACATCCGATCAAGTAGCCAACGACCAGGTTCCTAATTCCTTAACTCCTTTATTCCTTAATTCCTTAATTCCTTGGCCTTTCCTGGGTAAGTCCCTACTGCGGCCTTTCCGGGGTCGCCCTTCTCGGAGTGAACACCTGCAGCTGGCGCTGAGGAGGTGGCAGCGTTGCCTTCCTACTCCGAGTCCATCCGCCGCTTCCCGGGTTCCGTCCGGTGGAAAAGCAGGGATCGGGTAACCCTGCTCAGGGCGCCACTTGCGGCGGGCGGAGGAAGCAAGCAGCCGATTCAACGTGAACGATAGAGCAAGCTTCAACTTTATTGAGAGAAATCACCCCTTATATAAGCGCTCTACACTAACCATGCACACTACTCACAGATCTATTGGGTACATGTAAAAGGCCACATTATAAAATCCCAGCCCCTTGTGGCATCTCAGACATGTCACAACATCTTCCCTCTTCTGAACCTGTTTTTCTCCCAGGGCCGTTCCTTTATCACACACAAGGCCGTTGTGTACCTCAGTTTCTCTCTCTGTTAACATAACAGTCTGTTGTTTGGCATAACTGTACCCGGGGTTTTTTCCTCTGTTTACCTCAGATGGCTGCAATCAGCTCCTGCAGAGACCCAGGGCCTTGCTCTCTGCAAGCCGTTCTCCAACAGGTGACCCCAGCCCCTTCCTCCTTTCTCCCAGCTTTACACTGAGCAGACGTCACATGGTCTGGAATATCCCTTGGGTCGGTTCGGGTCAGCTGTCCTGGCTGTGTCCCCTCCCAAGATCTTGCCCACCCCGTCCCACTGGGGGAAATGTCAGAAAGAGCCTTGGTGCTGTGTAAGCCCTGCTCAGCAGCAGCCACCACACCAGGGTGCTGCCAACACCCTGCAGCTCCCAGCATAAACCACAGCACCGTGAGGGCTGCTGTAGGGGAAACCGATTCCAGCTCAGCCAGACCCAATACAGTCTCCACCCCTTATTCCATACCATTTACGTTATGCCCAGGGCCCACATAATATTCATTTCTCCATTCCATCAGCTTTCTTCACTCCTTCAGATGTTCAGTGACTCGGCTTCCATCTGTCAAGACAGATGCTCAGGACAGAAGTATGCTTGACCGTTGGACTCCAGCACCGGCTAGGTTTGGGTCGTCATTGCACGTATCTGGTTCACTCTTCATCGTTCCTACTTCCTCCATCACTTCCTGCAACATACAACTCACCCCACAGATTACTTTCCCCCCAAGGTTAAATGTCCTTGAGGCACACACTGAGTAGCCCCATCCTCCCGCATTACCCACCAAGTACATCCAGTCCCTGAGCAAAGACAATCCCACGAGTGGGCTTGCCTTTTCCCAAGGGAGGAGCAATCCACACTGCCTTCCCCAGCCCTTTCCCTGTGTGTGCTACAGGGACCTTATCTCCTCCCACAGGATGAAGGGGGTTTGTTTGGGCAGGCCCAGGACGGGTAACAGATCCTCTGGTATTAATTAGCCAAGTGGCTTCTGCTAAATTTATATCCCAGTGCTTCCATCCCCCATTGTCCAATGCTCTCAACAGAGTCTTCAACAGTCCATTATATCTTTCAATCTTTCCAGACGCTTGTGGGTAATAAGGGATGTGACACACCCACTCAATGCCATGTTTCTTTGCCCAGGAGTTTATAAGATTATTTCGAAAATGGGTCCCGTTGTCTGACTCGATTCTTTCAGGAGTACCATGTCGCCATACAATTTGCCTTTCAAGACCCAGGATGGTATTTCGGGCAGTGCCATGATTTACAGGGTACGTTTCTGGCCAACCCGTAGTTGCTTCTACCATGGTGAGTATGTAGCACTTGCCTTGGCGTGTTCGTGGCAGTGGTCCAATAGAGTCGATCTGCCAGGCCTCACCGTATTGAAAACTCAGCCATCGCCCTCTGTTCCAGGGAGACTTTACTCGTGTGGCTCGCTTGATTGCAGCACATGTTTCACATTCGTGAGTGACCTGTGAGATGGCCTCCATGGTCAGGTCCACCCCTCGATCACGAGCCCATCTGTACGTTGCATCTCTGCCAAGATGCCCTGATGTTTCATGGGCACATCGAGCTACAAACAGCTCACCCTTACGCTCCCAGCCCAGGTCCAGCCGAGCTACTTCAATTTTGGCAGCTTTGTCTGCTTGCTCATTGTTTTGATGTTCTTCAGTGGCACGCCTTTTGGGCACATGAGCATCTACATGACGTACCTTTAGAGCCACGTTTTCCACTCGGGCAGCGATGTCCTGCCACAATGCAGCAGCCCAGATGGGTTTACCTCTGCGCTGCCAATTGGTCTTCTTCCACTCCTGTAGCCACCCCCACAGGGCGTTAGCCACCATCCAGGAGTCCGTGTAGAGATATAATACTGGCCACTTCTCCCGTTCAGCAATCTTTAGGGCGAGTTGGATCGCTTTTACTTCTGCGAACTGACTTGACTCTCCTTCTCCTTCAGTGGCCTCAACGACTTGTCTTGTGGGACTCCACACAGCAGCTTTCCACTTCCGATGGCTTCCTACCACACGACAGGATCCATCAGTAAAGAGAGCATAACGCCTCTCATCTTCTGGTAACTCGTTATATGGCGGTGCCTCTTGGGCACGAGCCACCTCCTCAGGCCGCACTCCAAAATCTCTACCTTCTGGCCAGTCCATGATCTCTTCCAGGATCCCTGGATGGTTGGGTTTCCCCAGTCGAGCCCGTTGCGTGATTAATGCTACCCATTTACTCCAGGTAGCACTGGTTGCATGGTGTGTGGAAGGGATGTTTCCTTTGAACATCCAATGGAATACAGGCAGCCGTGGTGCCAAGAGGAGCTGTGCTTCTGTACCAACAACTTCTGAAGCAGCTCGAATCCCCTCATATGCTGCCAGTATCTCCTTTTCAGTCGGAGTGTAGTGGGCTTCTGATCCTCGATATCCCCGGCTCCAAAATCCTAATGGTCGACCTCGAGTTTCACCTGGTATCTTCTGCCAGAGGCTCCATGTGAGTCCGTGCTCCCCAGGTGATGTGTAAAGTATATTTTGCACAGCTGGTCCTGTCCGAACAGGCCCAAGAGCTACCGCCCGAGCGATCTCCTGTTTGATGTGCTCAAAGGCTTGTTGCTGCTCAGGACCCCACTGAAAATGGTTCTTCTTTCGGGTCACTTGATAGAGAGGGCTCGCAAGCTGACTGTAACCTGGAATATGCATCCTCCAAAATCCCACAAGTCCTAGGAAAGCTTGTGTTTCCTTCTTGTTGGTCGGTAGAGACATAGTTGCTATCTTGTTGACAACATCCAATGGCACATGATGGCGTCCATCTTGCCATTTTATTCCCAAGAACTGAATTTCTCATGCTGGTCCCTTGACCTTGCTTTTCTTTATGGCAAACCCAGCTCTCAGAAGAATCTCAATTACTCTTTGTCCTTTCCTGAACACTTCTTCTGCCTCATTGCCCCACACAATGATGTCATCAATGTATTGTAGATGTTCAGGGGCATCACCCTTTTCCAGTGCAGTTTGAATTAGTCCATGACAAATAGAGGGGCTGTGCTGCCACCCCTGGGGCAGTCGATTCCAGGTATACTGGACACCCCTCCACGTGAAAGCAAACTGTGGCCTGCACTCTTCTGCCAAAGGAATTGAAAAGAATGCATCGGCAATGTCGATTGTGGCGTACCACTTGGCTGCCTTTGACTCCAGTTCATACTGGAGCTCTAACATATCTGGTACAGCAGCACTCGGTGGTGGCGTCACTTCATTCAGGCCACGATAGTCTACTGTTAACCTCCACCCTCCGTCAGACTTTCGCACCGGCCATATTGGGTATTAAAAGGCGAATGTGTCTTACTGATGACACCTTGGTTCTCCAGTTGACGAATCAATTCTTGGATGGGAGCCAGAGAGTCTCGGTTTGTACGATACTGCCGTCGGTGCACGGTCCTCATAGCAATTGGCACCTGTTGTTCTTCAGCTCCCAACAGTCCCACAACAAAAGGATCTTCTGAGAGGCCAGGCAGATTAGACAACTGTTTTACCTTTTCTGTATTCACACTGGCCACACCAAAAGCCCATCGGTATCCTTTTGGGTCTTGGAAATATCCCCTCTTGAGATAGTCAATGCCCAAGATACAAGGGGCTTCTGGGCCAGTTACAATGGGATGTTTTTCCCACTTGTCCCCAGTCAAGCTAACCTCGGCCTCCAATACCGATAGTTCTTGACAGCCCCCTGTCACTCCTGAGATCCAGATAGGTTCTGCCCCTCTATAACTTGACGGCATTAGTGCACATTTGTGCCCCGGTGTCAATTAAAGCCTGGTACTTCTGTGGATTTGATGTGCCAGGCCATCGAATCCACACTGTCCAATACACCCGATCATCCCTTTCCTCCTCCTGGCTGGAGGCAGGGGCCCTCTATTCCTGTTCTTGGTCGGAGTACTCACTGTCTGACTCTTGCCGTGCCAGGCCGGAGGTTCCTTCTTCAGGGTCAAGGGAGGTGATCTCAGTCTTTCTGTATCTGGGAGATCGCTGGTTACTTCCTTGTGGTTTTACACCAGCTACATTAGCAACCTTCTTAGATGTCTTCTTGTTGGCAGGGGTCTTTCCTCACAATTCATGTACACGTGCTTCCAACTTAAAGGTGGGTTGACCATCCCACTTCCTCATGTCCTCCCCCTGGTCGCGCAGGAAGAACCAGAGTTCGCCACGTGTCATGCGCCTTGGCTTTCCTTTCCCCCTGACTGGGACAGAAGAGAAATGATTTCTTGGGGAGCTCCTAACATCCAGGGCACTCGCCCGTAGAGATGAGGAGGTACCAAGACTCTCTTCAAAGTTCTGAAGCCAGGAAGAGACTGCCTCCACAGTTGGCGGCCATCTTAGTCCTTCTCCTGCATCCATTCCTGGGTAGTACATTGCGGCCAAGCCGGCAGAATACGAGGATGGCGCACCTTTAAACACCTTCCTCCACATGGCCCGTGTGCATGGGACATCCTCTGGATTTTTAGGGGCTTCATCATTATCTGGATCACCATAGATGACTTCCATCACTGCTAATTCTCTCAGGTACTGGACACCTTCATCTGCAGTAGCCCACTTCCCTGGGGTGTGGTCCATAAGATCTTCCTTAAAAGGAAACCTTGCTTTAACACTTGAAAGGAGCCGTCTCCACAGACTGCAAATTGCTGTCTCTTTCCCAATTCCCCTTTCAATTCCTCGATTTCTAGCAAGGGAACCCAGCTGTTGGGCTTCCTTCCCTTCCAGCTGTTGAGCATCTGCCCCGTTATCCCAGCATCGCAGCAGCCAGGCAGCGATCCGCTCACCCGGCTGGCGGCAGTAGTCTTGCCGCAGATCTCGCAGTTCTGATGACGTCAGGGACCGGGTAGTTTCCACCTCCTGTTTCAGTTCTGTTATTCCCTCTTCTGACGCCTTTGCTGAAGGACCAGCTTCTTCCTCCTCTTTCTCCTCCCTTATTAATCGAGGGTATGGGCCTGTTGTTCTCCTTGTCCATTGTTTCTTTTTCACTACTGGGGCAATCTCTGCTGTTGTTATTGTTTGAGTTCCCATGCCAACCACA
This sequence comes from Athene noctua, assembly GCF_965140245.1. Taxonomy (NCBI): domain Eukaryota; kingdom Metazoa; phylum Chordata; class Aves; order Strigiformes; family Strigidae; genus Athene; species Athene noctua. Next base: position 304,831 of record NW_027437537.1, on the reverse strand, counting down.
GCCCTTTGGGAGTGCTGAACTGCGGCTCGGTAAGCACAGGCCAGGCCCCAGGAATGTGCTAGAAGTTGCTGATTCTCACTGGGATGGGCAAGACACCCCTCTGTCAGGGGATGTGTCAGTTTTGTGGGGTTGCTTGCCTGTTCAGGGGTGAGATCCCAGGCTACAGGAGGTGATAACCGTCCTAGGAATCTGCCCAACTCCTTCCACTCTCCCTGCCACCCAGGAACAGGCCGCCTCAGAGCACATTTTGGCACCGATTCACTCAAAATTTGCGTTCTCTTACACCAAGAGCATACCGAGCTCCACACAACCCACAACAGGCGAGCAGCATTAACAAAGAGTATCAATGAACTAACATAAGGATGACTAAGTACCTCGGGAGCCTGCAAAATAAAACCGCTCATGATGTTCCCGATTCCTTGCAGCATGTTCCCGAGCTTAACAAAATAAAGATAAGCAGCGCAATAAACAAGCCCGTGACCAGCACAAGAGCTTGTTGCTTAATAACTACGATAGCTACAGCACATTTAATATAAAACTGCCGTTGTTTTGCCCCACGTTGGGCGCCAGAATAGACTGTGATGGTTTGACTCTGGCTAAATGCCAGGTATCCACCAAGTCGCTCTATCACTTCCCCCCCCCCTTCCCTTTGTTTTCTCAACAGGGTAAAGAGGGGAGAGAAGATAAACGAACCCTTGTGGGTGAAACAAAAGCAGTTTTAATATAAGCAAAGCAAAGCAAAAGTCCGCGCGCGGAAGCAAAAGCAAACAGATTTATTCTCTACTTCCCATGAAGAGGCGATGTCGGGCCTTCTCGGGAAGTGGGGCTCCAATACGCGTAGTAGTTGCCTCGGAGGACCAAGGGTGACCCCAGCCCCTTCCTCCTTTCTCCCAGCTTTATACTGAGCAGACGTCACATGGTCTGGAATATCCCTTGGGTCGGTTCGGGTCAGCTGTCCTGGCTGTGTCCCCTCCCAAGATCTTGCCCACCCCGTCCCACTGGGGGAAATGTCAGAAAGAGCCTTGGTGCTGTGTGAGCCCTGCTCAGCAGCAGCCACCACACCAGGGTGCTGCCAACACCCTGCAGCTCCCAGCACAAACCACAGCACCGTGAGGGCTGCTGTAGGGGAAAACTGATTCCAGTTCAGCCAGACGCAGTACAGGGGGAAAAGGCAGGAAGATTTTGAGGGGAAAATGGCAATTTTCGAGGAGGAAAAGGCAGGCAGGTTTTTAGGGGGAAAATGCAGGCAGGTTTTGAGGGGAAAAGGCAGGTTTTTTTTGCGGGGGAAATTGCAGTTTTTGAGGGGAAAATTGCAGGCAGTTTTTTAGGCGAAAATTGCAGGTTTTGAGGGGGAAAAGGCAGGCAGGTTTTTAGGGGGAATATGGCAGGCAGGTTTTGTGGGAGAAAATGGCAGGTAGGTTTTGTGGGGGAAAAATGCAGGCAGTTTTTGAGGGGAAAAATGCAGGCAGGTTTTGAGGGGGAAAAAACCCGATTTGCGAGTCTTGGGAGTGAAAGGGTTCAGGTTGGGGGGTGGTGGGGGAAGTTGTGAGGTACAAGAGGCAGATTTGGGCGTGAAAAGGGGCGTATTTGGGGGTGCAGGGCGCATAGTGTCAGAGTGGAGGCAGTTTTTGATGGGAAAAATGCAGGCAGGTTTTGAGGGGGAAAAGGCAGGCAGGTTTTGAGGGGAGAAATGAAGGCAGGTTTTGAGGGAGAAATAGAGGCAGGTTTTGAGGGGGAAAAGGCAGGCAGGTTTTGAGGGGGACATTGCAGGCAGGTTTTGAGGGGAAAATGCAGTCAGTTTTTGAGGGGGAAATTGCAGGCAGTTTTTGAGGGGGAAAATGGAGGCAGTTTTTGAGGGGAAAAATGGAGGCAGGTTTTGAGGGGGAAAAGGCAGACAGTTTTTGAGGGGGAAATTGCAGGCAGTTTTTGAGGGGGAAAATGGAGGCAGTTTTTGAGGGGAAAAATGGAGGCAGGTTTTGAGGGGGAAAAGGCAGACAGTTTTTGAGGGGGAAAATGGAGGCAGGTTTTGAGGTGAAAATGGAGGCAGGTTTTGAGGGGGAAAATGCAGGCAGGTTTTGGGGGGAAAATACAGGCAAGTTTTGAGGGGGAAAAGGCAGGCAGGTTTTGAGGGGGCAAATGGCAGGCAGGTTTTGAGGGGGAAAATGGAGGCAGGTTTTGAGGGGGAAAATGCAGGCAGTTTTTGAGGGGGAAATTGCAGGCAGGTTTTGAGGGGGAAAATGCAGGCAGGTTTTTGAGGGGGCAAATGCAGGCAGGATTTTGAGGGGGCAAATGCAGGCAGGTTTTGAGGGGGAAAATGGAGGCAGGTTTTGAGGGGGAAAATGCAGGCAGGTTTTGGGGGGAAAATACAGGCAAGTTTTGAGGGGGAAAAGGCAGGCAGGTTTTGAGGGGGCAAATGGCAGGCAGGTTTTGAGGGGGAAAATGGAGGCATGTTTTGAGGGGGAAAATGGAGGCAGATTTTAGAGTGGAAAAGGCAGGCAGGTTTTGAGGGTGAAAAGGCAGGCAGGTTTTGAGGGGGAAATTTCAGGCGGTTTTTGAGGGGGAAAATGGAGGCAGGTTTTGAGGTGAAAATGGAGGCAGGTTTTGAAGGGAAAAAGGCAGGCAGGTTTTGAGAGGGAAAAGGCAGGCAGGTTTTGAGGGGGAAAATTACAGGCAGGTTTTTGAGGGGAAAATGGAGGCAGGTTTTGAGGGGGAAATTACAGATTTTGAGGGGGAAATTTCAGATTTTGAGGGGGAAATTTCAGTTTTTGAGGGGGAAAAGGTAGGCAGGTTTTGAGGGGGAAAATGGCGGGCAGGTTTTGAGGGGGAAAATGCAGACAGTTTTTGAGGGGGAAATTCCAGTTTTTGAGGGGAAAAGGCAGGCAGTTTTTAAGGGGGAAATTCAGGCAGTTTTTGAGGGGGAAGTTGCAGGCAGGTTTTGAGGGGAATAATGGAGGCAGGTTTTGAGGTGAAAATGCAGGCAGGTTTTTGAGGTGAAAATGCAGGCAGGTTTTTGATGGGAAAATGGAGGCAGGTTTTATGGGGGAAAAGGTAGGGAGTTTTTGATGGGAAAATGGCAGTTTTTGAGAGGGAAAATGCAGGCAGGTTTTGATGGGGAAAAATGCAGGAAGGTTTTGATGGGGAAAATGCAGGCAGGTTTTGAGGGGGAAATTTCAGGCGGTTTTTGAGGGGGAAAATGGAGGCAGGTTTAGAGTGGAAAAGGCAGGCAGGTTTTGAGGGGAAAAAAGGCAGGCAGGTTTTGAGGGGGAAAAGGCAGGCAGGTTTTGAGGGGGAAAAGTCAGGAAGGTTTTGAGGGGGAAAAGGCAGGCAGGTTTTTGAGGTGAAAATGCAGGCAGGTTTTGAGGGGAAAATGGAGGCAGGTTTTGAGGGGGGAAAATGCAGGCAGGTTTTGAGGGGGAAAACGCAGGCAGGTTTTGAGGGGGAAAATGCAGGCAGGTTTTGAGGGTGGAAAATGCAGGCAGGTTTTGAGGGGGAAAATGCAGGCAGGTTTTGCGGGGGAAAAAGGCAGGCAGTTTTTGCGGGGGAAAAATGCAGGCAGTTTTTGAGGGGGGAAAATGCAGGCAGGTTTTGAGGGAGGAAAAAGGCAGGCAGGTTTTGAGGGGGAAAATGCAGGCAGGTTTTGAGGGGGAAAAAACGCGATTTGCGGGTCTTGGGAGTGAAAGGGTTCAGGTTGGGCTGTGGTGGGGGAAGTTGTGAGGTAAAAGGGGCAGATTTCAGGGTGAAAAGGGGCGGATTTGGGGGTGGAGGGCGCATAGTGACGGAGTAGAGGCAGTTTGTGAGGGAAAAAATGCAGTTAGGTTTTATAGGGGAAAATGGCAGGCAGTTTTTGACGGCGAAATTGCAGTTTTGGAGGGGGAAATTACAGTTTTTTAGGGGAAAATTGCAGGCAGGTTTTTTAGGGGAAAATTGCAGGCAGGTTTTGAGGGGAAAATTGCAGGCAGGTTTTGAGGGGGAAAAAGGCAGGCAGGTTTAGAGGGGGAAAAATGCAGGCAGGTTTAGAGGGGGAAAAATGCAGGCAGGTTTTGAGGGGGAAAAATGCAGGCAGTTTTTGAGGGGGGAAAAAGGCAGGCAGGTTTTGAGGGGGAAAAATGCAGGCAGTTTTTGAGGGGGGAAAAAGGCAGGCAGGTTTTGAGGGGGAAAAATGCAGGCAGGTTTTGAGGGGGAAAAAGGCAGGCAGGTTTTGAGGGGGGAAAAAGGCAGGCAGGTTTTGAGGGGGGAAAAAGGCAGGCAGGTTTTGAGGGGGGAAAAATGCAGGCAGTTTTTGAGGGGGAAAATGCAGGCAGGTTTTGAGGGGGTAAAATCCCGATTTGCGAGTCTTGGGAGTGAAAGGGTTCAGGTTGGGGGGTGGTGGGGGAAGTTGTGAGGTAAAAGAGGCAGATTTCGGGGTGAAAAGGGGCGGATTTGGGGGTGGAGGGCGCATAGTGTCGGAGTGGAGGCAGGTTTTGATGGGAAAAATGCAGTTAGGTTTTATAGGGGGAAATTGCAGGCAGGTTTTGAGGGGGAAAAAACGCGATTTGCGGGTCTTGGGAGTGAAAGGGTTCAGGTTGGGGGGTGGTGGGGGAAGTTGTGAGGTAAAAGGGGCAGATTTTGGGGTGAAAAGGGGAGGATTTGGGGGTGGAGGGCGCATAGTGTCGGAGTGGAGGCAGTTTTTGAGGGGAAAAAGGCAGCAGGTTTTGAGGGGGAAAAGGCAGGCTTTTTTTGAGATGGAAATTGCAGTTTTTGAGGGGGAAATTGCAGTTTTTGAGGGGGAAATTGCAGGTAGTTTTTGAGGGGGAAATTGCAGGCAGTTTTTTAGGGGGAAAAGGCAGGCAGGTTTTGGGGGGGAAAAATGCAGGCAGGTTTTGAGGGGGAAAAATGCAGGCAGGTTTTGAGGGGGAAAAATGCAGGCAGGTTTTGAGGGGGAAATTGCAGGCAGTTTTTGAGGGGGGAAAAAGGCAGGCAGGTTTTGCGGGGGAAAAATGCAGGCAGGTTTTGCGGGGGGAAAATGCAGGCAGGTTTTGCGGGGGGAAAATGCAGGCAGGTTTTGCGGGGGAAAAATGCAGGCAGGTTTTATGGGGAAAAGTCAGGCAGTTTTTGAGAGGGAAATTGCAGGCAGGTTTTGAGGGGCAAAATTGCAGGCAGGTTTTGAGGGGGAAAATTGCAGGCAGGTTTTGAGGGGGAAAATGCAGGCAGGTTTTGAGGGGGAAAATGCAGGCAGGTTTTGAGGGGGGAAAATGCAGGCAGGTTTTGAGGGGGAAAATGCAGGCAGGTTTTGCGGGGGAAAAATGCAGGCAGATTTTGCGGGGGAAAAATGCAGGCAGGTTTTGAGGGGGGAAAAATGCAGGCAGATTTTGCGGGGGAAAAAGGCAGGCAGGTTTTGAGGGGGGAAAAATGCAGGTAGTTTTTGAGGGGGACATTGCAGTTTTTGAGGGGGAAATTGCAGTTTTTGTGGGGGAAATTGCAGTTTTTGAGGGGGAAAAGGCAGGCCGGTTTTGAGGGGAAAATGGAGTCAGGTTTTTAGGGGGAAAATGGAGGCAGGATTTGAGGGGGCAAATAGCAGGCAGGATTTGAGGGGGGAAATTGCAGTTTTTGAGGGGGAAAAAGGCAGGCAGGTTTTGAGGGGGAAAAAGGCAGGTAGTTTTTGAGGGGGAAATTGCAGGCAGTTTTTTAGGGGGAAAAGGCAGGCAGGTTTTGGGGGGGAAAAATGCAGGCAGGTTTTGAGGGGGAAAATGCAGGCAGGTTTTGAGGGGGAAAATGCAGGCAGGTTTTGGGGGGAAAATGCAGGCAGGTTTTGAGGGGGAAAATGGCAGGCAGGTTTTGAGAGGGAAGATTGCAGGCAGGTTTTGAGGGGAAAAATTCAGGCAGGTTTTGGGGGGGGGAATTGCAGTTTTTGAGGGGGAAATTGCAGGCAGGTTTTGAGGGGGAAAATGCAGGCAGGTTTTGAGGTGGAAAATGCAGGCAGGTTTTGAGGGGGAAAATGCAGGCAGGTTTTGAGGGGGAAGAGTGCAGGCAGGTTTTTAGGGGGAAGAGTGCAGGCAGGTTTTTAGGGGGAAAACGCAGGCAGGTTTTTGGGGGAAAATGCAGGCAGATGTTGAGGGGGAAAATGCAGGCAGGTTTTGAGGGGGAAAAAACCTGGTTTGTGTGTCTTGGGGGAGAAAGGGGTCAGGTAGGAGGGTGTGTGGGGCAAGTTGTGAGGTAGAAGTGGTAGATTTTGGGGTGAAAAGGGGCGGATTTGGGGGTGGGGGGCGCATAGTTATTGGGTGAAGGCAGGTTTTGAGGGGGAAAATGCAGGCCGGTTTTTAGGGGGAAAATGGCAGGCAGGTTTTGAGGGGTGTGATAGGTAGTAAATCGTCTGTTCATCAAATCCAGTAAGAAGACAATAGAAAAGCAAACTGTCATATGAACTATTGTATGTTGTGCAAGACTAACAGCAAATGTTTAATTGAATTAACATGATAGTGTGAATTGTGACAGGAAGAAAGGGGGGGGAACAACAAGAGAAGAAGCATCTGCACTTCAAAAGGTGTGAAGGGTTGCAGATGCCCAATTAAGCAAACAAGAGAGTGTTCAGACCATAAATCTCCTTATTCAAAGAGACTGCTGGGCCTAGGCTGATAAGGACGCTGCAGACTTAGTGGATCATCCCATTCCAGGCAAAAGGTGAAAAGTACACTGTGAGGAGGACCTACGGCCTTCATCCCAAACGACCACCACCCATAATTTGGAGACCCTTACCCGTATTTTTAACAGCTTCTGCGCAAGCGTAAAAGACTGATAAGCTAATTACCATACGAAGCGGGAATAGGCGGGTCCAAGTAATGTATATGCATAAGTGTATAATGACTATGTAACACTTTATAGTGTAAGATTGAAACAAAATGCCCTGGGGTTGCGGCCGTTGTTGGAGCAGGAGACTCCCCGGCCGCCCAGCGCTGTTTTGCTTGTTGCCGCTTGCTAAATAAAACTCTGACTCAGCCAAATTTAAGAAGACAGTTTATACCACCCCTCAAAAACTGCCTGAAATTTCCCCCTCAAAAACTGCCTGAAATTTCCCCGTCAAAAACTGCCTGAAATTTCCCCCTAAAAACCGGCCTGCATTTATCCCCCTAAAAACCGGCCTGCATTTTTCCCCCTCAAAACCTGCCGCCATTTTCCGCCTCAAAACCTGCCTGCCTTTTCCCCCTCAAAACCTGCATGGCTTTACCCCTCAAAAACTGAAATTTCCCCCTCAAATACTGAAATTTCCCCCTCAAAAAATGCCTGCATTTTCCCCATCAAAACCTGCCTGCAATTTTCCCCTCACAACCTGCCTGCCTTTTCCCCCTCAAAACCTGCCTACATTTTTCCCCCTCAAAAACAGCAATTTCCCCCTCAAAATCTGCAATTACCCCCTCAAAAACTGCAATTTCCCCCTCAAAACCTGCCTGCAATTTGCCCCCTCAAAACCTGCCTGCCATTTTCCCCCTCAAAACCTGCCTGCATTTTCCCCATCAAAACCTGCCTACATTTTCCCTCTCAAAAACTGCCATTTCCCCCTCAAAAACTGAAATTTCCCCCTGAGATAGGGAATTTAAAGAATTTGAGTTTGATGGTGCAAGCTTGCGCCAAGATGAGGGGGCTATACGTGAAGACATACCAGGGGCTGACACTGTTGCTAAGATATTATCTTCTGGCTCAAACAGAAGCTTCCTATTGTCCTTGAAGCAGTACAAATCAGCTATAGATCACCTCAAATCCTAACTCTAATTGGCCTTGCGGTTTAGCTAGGAGCCAGGGAACAACTGAGGCTGCGCAGAAGAATGAGGTAAAAAGTTCATCAGCGAGGAAGAGGAGATACTTCATCTGTACGACCCTCGCCCAGGAATTTGCGACCACCAAAGGAGCTCAACGCGCAGACGCAAGAGGAGGAGACCTAATTACCATGAGAAGCGAGGGGAGGCGGGGAAATATTATGTTTCTGTATAAGCATTCTATGAATATGCATTATTTTGTAATATATAAGCAGGACGAGAGCTGCAAGGGGTGCGCATGCTTGTGGAGGAGCGATTCCCCATGTGCCCGGCGCTGAATAAACATACCTACTTTACAACTTAACAGTTGTGGAGTTAGTTTTTCCGCAAGTCAGGGGGAAATTGCAGGCAGGTTTTGAGGGGGAAAATGGAGGCAGGTTTTGAGGGGGCAAATGCAGGCAGGTTTTTGAGGGAAAATGCAGGCAGGTTTTGAGGGGAAAAATGGAGGCAGTTTTTGAGAGGGAAAATGCAGGCAGGTTTTGAGGGGGAAAATGGCAGGCAGGTTTTGAGGGGGAAAAGGCAAGCAGGTTTTGAGGGGGAAAATGGAGGCAGGTTTTTGAGGGGAAAATGGAGGCAGGTTTTTGAGGGGAAAATGGAGGCAGGTTTTGAGGGGGAAAATGCAGGCAGGTTTTGGGGGGAAAATGCAGGCAGGTTTGAGGGGAAAATACAGGCAGGTTTTGGGGGGAAAATGCAGGCAGGTTTTGAGGGGAAAAATGGAGGCAGGTTTTATGGGGGAAAAGGTAGGCAGGTTTTGAGGGGGATATTGCAAGTTTTGAGGGGGAAAAGGCAGGCAGGTTTTGAGGGGGAAATTTCAGGCAGTTGTTGAGGGGGAAAATGGAGGCAGGTTTTGAGGGGGAACAGGCAGGCACGTCTTGAGAGGAAAATTGCAGGCAGGTTATTAGGGGGAAGAGTGCAGGCAGTTTTTGAGGGGGAAGAATGCAGACAATTTTTGAGGGTTCAGGATGGGGGGTGGTGGGGGAAGTTGTGAGGTAAAAGGGGGAGATTTCGGGGTGAAAAGGGGCGGATTTTGGGGTGGAGGACGCATAGTGACGGAGTAGAGGCAGTTTTTCAGGGGAAAAATGCAGTTTTTGAGGGGGAAAATGCAGGCAGGTTTTGAGGGGGAAAAGGCGGATAGGTTTTGAGGGGGAAAATGTAGACAGGTTTTGAGGGGGAAAAGGCAGACAGGTTTTGAGGGGGAAAGTGGCAGGCAGGTTTCGAGGGGGAAAATGCCGTTTTTGAGGGGTAAAAAGGCAGGTAGTTTTTGAGGGGGATATTTTCAGTCTTTGAGGGGGAATTTTCAGTTTTTGAGGGGGAAAATGCAGGCAGGTTTTGAGGGGGAAAATGGAGGCAGTTTTTGAGGGGGAAAATGGAGGCAGGTTTTAAGGGGGAAAATGGAGGCAGGTTTTGAGGTGAAAAGTGGAGTCAGGTTTTTGAGGGGAAAATGCAGGCAGGTTTTGAGAGGGAAAATGACAGTTTTTGAGGGGAAAATGCAGGCAGGTTTTGAGGGGAAAGAGGCAGGCAGTTTTTGAGGGGGCAATTGCAGTTTTTCAGGGGGAAAATGCAGGCAGGTTTTGAGGGGGAAAACGCAGGCAGTTTTTGAGGGGGTAAATGCAGGCAGGTTTTGAGGGGGAAAATGGAGGCAGTTTTTGAGGGGGAAAATGGAGACAGGTTTTGAGGGGGAAAATGGAGGCAGGTTTTAAGGGGGAAAATGGAGGCAGGTTATTGAGGGGAAAAGTGGAGGCAGGTTTTTGAGGGGAAAATGGCAGTTTTTGAGAGGGAAAATGCAGTTAGGTTTTGAGGGGGAAAATGCAGGCAGGTTTTTGTGGGGAAAATGGCAGTTTTTGAGAGGGAAAATGCAGGCAGGTTTTGAGGGGAAAATGGACGCAGTTTTTGAGGGGGAAAATGGAGACAGGTTTTAAGGGGGAAAATGGACGCAGTTTTTGAGCGGGAAAATGGAGACAGGTTTTGAGGGGGAAAATGGAGGCAGGTTTTGAGGGGGAAAAGGCAGGCAGGTTTTGATGAGGAAAAAGGCAGGCAGGTTTTTTGGGGGAAAAAGGCAGGCAGGTTTTGGGGGGGAAAAAGGCAGGCAGGTTTTGAGGGGGAAAAAGGCAGGCAGGTTTTGAGGGGGAAAAAGGCAGGCAGGTTTTGAGGGCGAAATTGCAGTTTTCGAGGGGTTATTACAGTTTTTGAGGGGGACATTGCAGTTAGGTTTTGAGGGGGAAAATGGAGGCAGGTTTTGAGGGGGAAAATGGAGGCAGGTTTTGAGGGGGAAAATGGAGGCAGGTTTTGAGGGTAATAAGGCAGTTAGGTTTTGATGGGGAAAATTGCAGGCAGGTTTTGAGGGGGAAAATGGAGGCAGTTTTTGAGGGGGAAATTTGAGGTTTTGAGGGGGAAATTTCAGTTTTTGAGGGGGAAATTTTAGTTTTTGAGGGGGAAATTTCAGTTTTTGAGGGGGAAAATTCAGGCAGGTTTTGAGGGGAAAAAAGGCGGGAAGGTTTTCCGGGGGAAGAAGGCGGGCAGGTTTTGAGGGGGAAAAGGGCGGGCAGGTTTTGAGAGGGAATAAGGCGGGCAGGTTTTGAGTGGGAAAAAGGCAGGCAGGTTTTGAGGGGGAAAATGCAGGCAGGTTTTGAGGGGGAAAAAGGCAGGCAGGTTTTGAGGGGGAAATTGCAGTTTTTGAGGGTGAAAATGTAGGAAGGTTTTGACGGGGAAAAGGCAAGCCGGTTTTGAGGGGGAAAAGGCAGGCAGGTTTTGACGGGGAAAAGGCAGGCAGGTTTTGAGGGGGAAAATGCAGGCAGGATTTTGGGGGGAAAAAGGCAGGCAAGTTTTTTGGGGGAAAAAGGCAGGCAGGTTTTGGGTGGGGAAATTGCAGTTTTTGAGGGGGAAATTGGCGGCAGGTTTTGAGGGGGAAAATGGCGGCAGGTTTTGAGGGGGAAAATGGCAGTCAGGTTTTGAGGGGTAAATGGCAGGCAGGTTTTGAGGGGAAAAATGGAGGCAGGTTTTGAGGGGAAAAATGGAGGCAGGTTTTGAGGGGAAAAATGGAGGCAGGTTTTGAGGGGAAAAAGGCAGGCAGGTTTTGAGGGGGAAAAGGCAGTTTTTGAGGGGGAAAAATGCAGGCAGGTTATCAGGGGGAAAATGCAGGCACTTTTTGAGGGCGAAAATGCAGGCAGTTTTTGAGGGGGAAAAGGCAGGCAGTTTTTGAGGGGGAAAAGGCAGTTTTTGAGGGGGAAAAATGCAGGCAGGTTATCAGGGGGAAAATGCAGGCAGGTTTTGGGGGGAAAATGCAGGCAGGTTTTGAGGGGGAAAATGGCAGTCAGGTTTTGAGGGGTAAATGGCAGGCAGGTTTTGAGGGGAAAAATGGAGGCAGGTTTTGAGGGGAAAAATGGAGGCAGGTTTTGAGGGGAAAAAGGGAGGCAGGTTTTGAGGGGGAAAAGGAAGGCAGTTATTGAGGGGAAAATTGCAGGCAGGTTTTGAGGGGGAAATGGCAGGCAGGTTTTGAGGGGGAAATGGCAGGCAGGTTTTGAGGGGGAAAAAGGGAGGCAGTTTTTGAGGGGGACATTGACGTTTTTCAGGGGGAAAATGGAGGCAGGTTTTGAGGGGGAAAATACAGGCAAGTTTTGAGGGGGAAATGCAGGCAGGTTTTGAGGGGGAAAATGCAGGCAGGTTTTGAGGGGGAAAATTCTAGCAGGTTTTGGGGGGAAAATGCAGGCAGGTTTTGAGGGGTAAAATGCAGGCAGGTTTTGAGGGGGAAAATGGAGGCAGGTTTTGAGGGGGAAAATGGAGGCAGGTTTTGTGGGGAAAATGCAGGCAGGTTTTGAGGGGGCAAATGCAGGCAGGTTTTGAGGGGGCAAATAGCAGGCAGGTTTTGAGCGGGAAATTGCAGTTTTTGAGGGGAAAATTGCAGGCAGGTTTTTTGGGGGAAAAAGGCAGGCAAGTTCTTTGGGGGAAAAAAGCAGGCAGGTTTTGGGGGGGGAAATAGCCGTTTTTGAGGGGGACATTGCCGTTTTTGAGGGGGACATTGCTGTTTTTTGATGGGGACATTGCCGTTTTTGAGGGGGAAATTGCGGGCCGGTTTTGAGGGGGAAAATGGAGGCAGGTTTTCAGGGGGAATACGGAGGCAGGTTTTGAGCCGAAAATGGAGGCAGGTTTTGAGGGGAAAAAGGCAGGCAGGTTTTGAGGGGGAAAAGGAAGGCAGTTTTTGAGGGGGCAAATGGCAGGCAGGTTTTGAGGGGGAAAATTACAGGCAGGTTTTGAGGGGGAAAATGGAGGCAGGTTTTGAGGGGCAAAATGGCAGGTAGGTTTTGAGGGGGAAAATGGAGGCAGGTTTTGAGGGGGAAAAATGCAGGCAGGTTTTGAGGAGGAAAATGGAGGCAGGTTTTTAGGGGGAAAAATGCAGGCAGTTTTTGAGGGGAAAAATGCAGGCAGTTTTTGAGGGTGAAATAGCAGTTTTTGAGGGGGAAATTTCAGTTTTTGAGGGGGAAATTTCAGTTTTTGAGGGGGAAATGGAGGCAGTTTTTGAGGGGGAAATAGCAGGCAGTTTTTTAGGGGGCAAATGCAGGCAGGTTTTGAGGGGGAAAAGGCAGGCAGGTTTTGAGGGAGACATTGCAGTTTTTCAGCGGAAAAAGGCAGGCAGGTTTTGAGGGGGAAAAATGCAGGCAGGTTTTGAGGGGGAAAAGGAAGGCAGTTTTTGAGGGGAAAAATGCAGGCAGGTTTTTTGGGGGAAAAAGGCAGGCAAGTTTTTGGGCGTAAAAAGGCAGGCAGGTTTTGGGGGGGGAAATTGCAGTTTTTGAGGGGGACATTGCAGTTTTTGTGTAGGAAAAGGTAGGCAGGATTTGAGGGGGAAAATGCAGGCAGGTTTTGAGGGGGAAAATGTAGGCAGGTTTTGAGGGGAAAATGCAGGCAGGTTTTGAGGGGGAAAATGGAGGCAGGTTTTTGAGGGGAAAATGGAGGCAGGTTTTGAGGGGGAAATTACAGATTTTGAGGGGGAAATTTCAGATTTTGAGGGGGAAATTTCAGGCGGTTTTTGAGGGAGAAAATGGAGGCATATTTTGAGGGGGAAAATGGAGGCAGGTTTGAGGGCAAAATGGAGGCACGTTTAGAGTGGAAAAGGCAGGCAGGTTTTGAGGGGAAAAAGGCAGGCAGGTTTTTAGGGGGAAAAGGCAGGCAGGTATTGAGGGGGAAGAGGCAGGCAGGTTTTGAGGGGAAAATGGCAGACAGGTTTTGAGGGGGCAAATGGCAGGCAGGTTAAGAGGGGGAAAATGGCAGGCAGGTTTTGAGGGGGAAAAGGCAGGCAGGTTTTGAGGGGGAAAATGGAGGCAGGTTTTGAGGGGGAAAATGGAGGCAGGTTTTTGAGGGGAAAATGGAGGCAGGTTTTGAGGGGAAAATGGAGGCAGGTTTTTGAGGGGAAAATGGAGGCAGGTTTTTGAGGGGAAAATGGAAGCATGTATTGAGGGGGAAAATGCAGGCAGGTTTTTGAGGGGGAAAAGGCAGGCAGGTTTTGAGGGGGAAAATGGCAGGCAGGTTTTGAGGGGGAAAAGGCAGGCAGGTTTTTGAGGGGAAAATGGAGGCAGGTTTTGAGGGGGAAAATGAAGGCAGGTTTTTGAGGCGAAAATGCAGGCAGGTTTTGAGGGGGAAAATGGAGGCAGGTTTTGAGGGGGAAAATGGAGGCAGGTTTTGAGGGGGAAAATGCAGGCAGGTTTTGAGGGGGAAAATGTAGGCAGGTTTTGAGGGGAAAATGCAGGCAGGTTTTGGGGGGAAAATGGAGGCAGGTTTGAGGGGGAAAATGGCAGGCAGGTTTTGAGGGGGAAAAATGGAGGCAGGTTTTGAGGGGGAAAATGGAGGCAGGTTTTGTGGGGTCAAATGGCAGGCAGGATTTGAGGGGGAAAATGGAGGCAGGTTTTAAGGGGGAAAATTGAGGTAGGTTTTGTGGGAAAAATGCAGGCAGGTTTTGTGGGGGAAAATGGAGGCAGGTTTTGAGGGGGGAAATGGAGGCAGGTTTTTGAGGGGGCAAATGGAGGCAGGTTTTTGAGGGCGAAAATGGAGGCAGGTTTTGAGGGGGAAAATGGAGGCAGGTTTTGAGGGGGAAAAGGCATGCAGTTTTTTTAGGGGGAAAGGCAGGCAGTTTTTGAGGGGGAAATTGCAGTTTTTGAGGGGAAAAGGCAGTCATTTTTTTATGGGGAAATTGCAGTTTTTGAGGGGAAAAGTCAGTCAGTTTTTGAGGGGGAAAAATGCAGGTAGGTTTTGATGGGGAAAATGCAGGCAGGTTTTGAGGGGGAAATTGCAGTTTTTGAGGGGGAAAATGGAGGCAGGTTTTGAAGGTGAAAATGGAGGCACTTTTCTGAGGGAGAAAATGGAGGCAGTTTTTGAGGGGGAAAATGGAGGCAGGTTTTGAGGGAAAAATGCTGGCAGGTTTTGAGGGGGACATTGCAGGCAGGTTTTGAGGGGGACATTGCAGGCAGGTTTTGAGGGGGACATTGCAGTTTTTCAGCGGAAAAAGGCAGTTTTTGAGGGGGAAATTTCAGTTTTTGAGCGGGAAATTTCAGTTATTGAGGTGGAAAAAGGCGGGCAGGTTTTGAGGGTGAAAAGGCATGCATTTTTTTTAGGGCGAAAGGCAGGAAGTTTTTGAGGGGGAAATTGCAGTTTTTGAGGGGAAAAGGCGGGCAGGTTTTGAGGGGGAAAAGGCATGCAGTTTTTTTAGGGGGAAAGGCAGGAAGTTTTTGAGGGGGAAATTGCAGTTTCTGAGGGGAAAAGGCAGTCAGTTTTTGAGGGGGAAAAATGCAGGTAGGTTTTGATGGGGAAAATGCAGGCAGGTTTTGAGGGGGAAATTGCAGTTTTTGAGGGGGAAAATGGAGGCAGGTTTTGAGCGGTCAAATGGCAGGCAGGTTTTGAGGGGGAAAACGGAGGCAGGATTTGAGGGGGAAAATGGAGGCAGGTTTTTGAGGGGGTAAATGGAGGCCGGTTTTGAGGGTGAAAATGGAGGCAGGTTTTGAGGGGGAAAATGCAGGCAGTTTTTGAGGGGGAAATTGCATTTTTTGAGTGGAAATTCAGTCAGTTTTTGAGGGGGCAAATGCAGGCAGGTTTTGAGGGGGCAAATGCAGGCAGGTTTTTGAGGGTAAAATGCAGGCAGGTTTTTGAGGGGGCAAATGCAGGCAGGTTTTTGAGGGGGCAAATGGCAGGTAGGTTTTGAGGGGGCAAATGGCAGGCAGGTTTTGAGGGGGCAAATGACGGCAGGTTTTTAGGGGGCAAATTGCAGGCAGGTTTTGGGGGGGAAAAGGCAGGCAGGTTTTTAGGGTAAAAAGTCGGCAGGTTTTGAGGGGAAAAGTGCAGGCAGGTTTTGAGGAAAAAGAGTGCAGGCAGCTTTTGAGGGGGAAGAGTGCAGGCAGGTTTTGAGGGGGAAAATGCAGGCAGGTTTTTAGGGGAATAAAGTCAGGCAGGTTTTTAGAGGGAAGAGTGCAGGCAGGTTTTTAGGGGGAACACTGCTGGCAGGTTTTTTGGGGAAAACTTCAGGCAGGTTTTTGCGGGGAAGAGTCCAGGCAGGTTTTTAGGGGAAGACTGCAGGTAGGTTTTGAGGGGGACAAGTGCAGGCAGGTTTTGGGGGGGAAAAGTCAGGCAGGTTTTGAGGGGGAAAATTGAGGCAGGTTTTGAGGGGGAAAATGGCAGGCACATTTTGATGGGGAAATTTCAGTTTTTGAGGGGTAAATGCAGGCAGTTTTTGAGGGGGCAAAGGCAGTTTTTGACGGGAAAAAGGCAGGCAGGTTTTATGGGGGAAAATGGAGGCAGGTTTTATGGGGGAAAATGGAGGCATGTTTCGAGGGGGAAAAGGGCAGGCAGGTTTCGAGCGGGAAAAGGGCAGGCAGGTTTTGAGGGGTGTGATAGGTAGTAAATCGTCTGTTCATCAAATCCAGTAAGAAGACAATAGAAAAGCAAACTGTCATATGAACTATTGTATGTTGTGCAAGACTAACAGCAAATGTTTAATTGAATTAACATGATAGTGTGAATTGTGACAGGAAGAAAGGGGGGGGAACAACAAGAGAAGAAGCATCTGCACTTCAAAAGGTGTGAAGGGTTGCAGATGCCCAATTAAGCAAACAAGAGAGTGTTCAGACCATAAATCTCCTTATTCAAAGAGACTGCTGGGCCTAGGCTGATAAGGACGCTGCAGACTTAGTGGATCATCCCATTCCAGGCAAAAGGTGAAAAGTACACTGTGAGGAGGACCTACGGCCTTCATCCCAAACGACCACCACCCATAATTTGGAGACCCTTACCCGTATTTTTAACAGCTTCTGCGCAAGCGTAAAAGACTGATAAGCTAATTACCATACGAAGCGGGAATAGGCGGGTCCAAGTAATGTATATGCATAAGTGTATAATGACTATGTAACACTTTATAGTGTAAGATTGAAACAAAATGCCCTGGGGTTGCGGGCGTTGTTGGAGCAGGAGACTCCCCGGCCGCTCAGCGCTGTTTTGCTTGTTGCCGCTTGCTAAATAAAACTCTGACTCAGCCAAATTTAAGAAGTCAGTTTATACCACCCCTCAAAAACTGCCTGAAATTTCCCCCTCAAAAACTGCCTGAAATTTCCCCGTCAAAAACTGCCTGAAATTTCCCCCTCAAAACCGGCCTGCCTTTTCCCCCTAAAAACCGGCCTGCATTTTTCCCCATAAAAACCGGCCTGCATTTTTCCCCCTCAAAAACCTGCCTGCATTTGCCCCCTCAAAAACCTGCCTGCATTTGCCCCCTCAAAAACCTGCCTGCATTTGCCCCCTCAAAACCTGCCTGCATTTTCCCCCTCAAAACCTGCCTCCATTTTCCCCCTCAAAAACTGCAATTTCCATCTCAAAAACTGCCTGCCTCTTTCCCTGCAAAACCTAACTGCATTTTCCCTCTCAAAAACTGCCATTTTCCCCTCAAAAACTGACTACCTTTTCCCCCATAAAACCTGCCACCATTTTTCCCCTCAAAAACTGCATTTTTCCCCTCAAAACTTGCCTGCATTTTTCCCCTCAAAACTTGCCTGCATTTTTCCCCTCAAAACCTGCCTCCATTTTCCCCTCAAACCTGCCTCCATTTTCCCCCTCAAAAACCGCCTGAAATTTCCCCTCAAAAACTGCCTGAAATTTCCCCCTCAAAAAATGCCTGAAATTTCCCCCTCAAAAACTGCAATGTTCCCCTCAATACCTGTCTGCCATTTTCCCCCTTAAAACCTGCCTGCATTTGCCCCCTCAAAACCTGCCTGCATTTTACCCCTCAAAACCTGTGCACCTTTTCCCCCTCAAAACCTGCCCGCCTTTTTCCCCCGCAAAACCTGCCTGCATTTTCCCCCTCAAAAACTGCTATTTCCCCCTCAAAAAACTGCCTGCCTTTCCCCCCTCAAAACCTGACTGCCTTTTTCCGCTGAAAAACTGCAATGTCCCCCTCAAAACCTGCCTGCAATGTCCCCCTCAAAACCTGCCTGCAATTTCCCCCTCAAAAACTCTCTGCCTTTTCCCCTCAAAAACTGCAATTTCCCCCTCAAATCTGACTGTCTTTTCCCCTCAAAAACTGCCTTTTCCCCCTCAAAACCTGCCTGCAATGTCCCCCTCAAAACCTCCCTGCCTTTTTCCCCTCAAAAACCTACCTGCCTTTTCCACTCTAAACCTGCCTCCATTTTCCCCCTGAAAAACCGCCTGAAATTTCCCCCTCAAAAACTGCCTGAAATTTCCCCCTCAATAACTGCAATGTCCCCCTCAAAAACTGCAATTTCCCCCTCAAAAACTGCCTGCCTCTTTCCCCTCAAAACCTAACTGCATTTTCATCCCTCAAAAACTGCCATATCCCCCTCAAAACCTGCCAGCTTTTTCCCCCCAAAACCTGCCTCCATTTTCCCCTCAAAAACCTGCCTCCATTTTCCCCTAAAAAACCTGCCTCCATTTTCCCCTCAAAAACCTGCCTGCATTTTCCCCCTCAAAACCTGCCTACATTTTTCCCCTCAAAAACAGCAATTTCCCCCTCAAAATCTGCAATTATCCCCTCAAAAACTGCAATTTCCCCCTCAGAACCTGCCTGCAATTTGCCCCCTCAAAATCCTGCCTGCATTTGCCCCTCAAATCCTGCCTGCATTTTCCCCCTCAAAAACTGCCATTTCCCCCTCAAAACCTGCCTGCACTCTTCCCCTAAAACCCTGCCTGCACTCTTCCCCCTCAAAACCTGCCTGCCATTTTCCCCCTCAAAACCTGCCTGCCATTTTCCCCCTCAAACCTGCCTGCATTTTCCCCCTCAAAACCTGCCTACATTTTCCCTCTCAAAAAGTGCCATTTCCCCCTCAAAAACTGAAATTTCCCCCTGAGATAGGGAATTTAAAGAATTTGAGTTTGATGGTGCAAGCTTGCGCCAAGATGAGGGGGCTATACGTGAAGACATACCAGGGGCTGACACTGTTGCTAAGATATTATCTTCTGGCTCAAACAGAAGCTTCCTATTGTCCTTGAAGCAGTACAAATCAGCAATAGATCACCTCAAATCCTAACTCTAATTGGCCTTGCGGTTTAGCTAGGAGCCAGGGAACAACTGAGGCTGCGCAGAAGAATGAGGTAAAAAGTTCATCAGCGAGGAAGAGGAGATACTTCATCTGTACGACCCTCGCCCAGGAATTTGCGACCACCAAAGGAGCTCAACGCGCAGACGCAAGAGGAGGAGACCTAATTACCATGAGAAGCGAGGGGAGGCGGGGAAATATTATGTTTCTGTATAAGCATTCTATGAATATGCATTATTTTGTAATATATAAGCAGGACGAGAGCTGCAAGGGGTGCGCATGCTTGTGGAGGAGCGATCCCCCATGTGCCCGGCGCTGAATAAACACACCTACTTTACAACTTAACAGTTGTGGAGTTAGTTTTTCCGCAAGTCAGGGGGAAATTGCAGGCAGGTTTTGAGGGGGAAAATGCAGGCAGGTTTTGAGGGGAAAAATGCAGTTTTTGAGGGTAAAAATGGAGGCAGGTTTTATGGGGGAAAAGGTAGGTAGATTTTGAGGGGGACATTGCAGGTTTTGAGGGGGACATTGAAGTTTTTGAGGGGGAAAAGGCAGGCAGGTTTTGAGGGGGAAATTTCAGGCAGTTTTTGAGGGGGAAATTTCAGGCAGTTTTTGAGGGGAAAAAGGCAGGCACGTCTTGAGAGGAAAATTGCAGGCAGGTTTTTAGGGGAAGACTTCAGGCAGATTTTTAGAGGGGAAGACTGCCGGCAGGTTTTTAGGGGGAAAAGTGCAGGCAGGTTTTTAGGGGGAAAAGTGCAGGCAGTTTTTGAGGGGGCAGACTGCCGGCAGGTTTTGAGGTGGCAAATGCAGGCAGGTTTTGAGGGGGAAAATGCAGGCAGGTTTTGAGGGGGAAAATGCAGGCAGGTTTTGAGGGGGGAAAAATGCAGGCAGGTTTTGAGGGGGGAAAAATGCAGGCAGGTTTTGAGGGGGAAAATGCAGGCAGGTTTTGAGGGGGGAAAATGCAGGCAGGTTATGAGGGGGAAAAGTGCAGGCAGGTTTTGAGGGGGAAAGTGCAGGCAGGTTTTGATGGGGAAAATGCAGGCAGGTTTTGAGGGGGAAATGCAGGCAGGTTTTTGAGGGTAAAATGCAGGCAGGTTTTTGAGGGGGCAAAAGGCGGGGAGGTTTTGAGGAGGAAAAAGGCAGGCAGGTTTTGAGGGGGAAATTGCAGGCAGGATTTGAGGGGGAAAATGCAGGCAGGTTTTGAGGGGGAAAATGCTGCAGGTTTTGAGGGGGAAACTGCAGACGGGTTTTGACGGGGAAAACTGCAGGCAGGTTTTGAAGGGGAAAATGGAGGCAGGTTTTTGAGGGGAAAATGCAGGCAGTTTTTGAGGGGGAAAATGCAGGCAGGTTTTGAGGGGGAAAAAGGCAGGCAGGTTTTGAGGGGGAAAATGCAGGCAGGTTTTGAGGGGGGAAAATGCAGGCAGGTTTTGAGGGGGAAATTGCAGGCTGTTTTGAGGGGGAAAATGCAGGCAAGTTTTGAGGGGGGGAAAATGCAGGCAGGTTTTGAGGAGAAAATGCAGGCAGGTTTTGAGGGGGAAAATGCAGGCAGGTATTGAAGGGAAAATGGAGGCAGGTATTGAAGGGAAAATGGCGGCAGTTTTTGAGGGGGAAAATGGCGGCAGGTTTTGAGGGGGAAAACGGCGGCAGGTTTTGAGGGGGAAATGGCGGCAGGTTTTGAGGGGGAAATGGCGGCAGGTTTCGAGGGGGAAAATGGCGGCAGGTTTTGAGGGGGAAAATGGCGGCAGGTTTTGAGGGGGAAAATGGCGGCAGGTTTTGAGGGGGAAAATGGCGGCAGGTTTTGAGGCGAAAATGGCAGGCAGGTTTCGAGGGGTGTGATAGGTAGTAAATCGTCTGTTCATCAAATCCAGTAAGAAGACAATAGAAAAGCAAACTGTCATATGAACTATTGCATGTTGTGCAAGACTAACAGCAAATGTTTCATTGAATTAACATGATAGTGTGAATTGTGACAGGAAGAAAGGGGGGGGAACAACAAGAGAAGAAGCATCTGCACTTCAAAAGGTGTGAAGGGTTGCAGATGCCCAATTAAGCAAACAAGAGAGTGTTCAGACCATAAATCTCCTTATTCAAAGAGACTGCTGGGCCTAGGCTGATAAGGACGCTGCAGACTTAGTGGATCATCCCATTCCAGGCCAAAGGTGAAAAGTACACTGTGAGGAGGACCTACGGCCTTCATCCCAAACGACCACCACCCATAATTTGGAGACCCTTACCCGTATTTTTAACAGCTTCTGCGCAAGCGTAAAAGACTGATAAGCTAATTACCATACGAAGCGGGAATAGGCGGGTCCAAGTAATGTATATGCATAAGTGTATAATGACTATGTAACACTTTATAGTGTAAGATTGAAACAAAATGCCCTGGGGTTGCGGGCGTTGTTGGAGCAGGAGACTCCCCGGCCGCCCAGCGCTGTTTTGCTTGTTGCCGCTTGCTAAATAAAACTCTGACTCAGCCAAATTTAAGAAGTCAGTTTATACCACCCCTCAAAAACTGCCTGAAATTTCCCCCTCAAAAACTGCCTGCCATTTTCCCCCTCAAAACCTGCCGCCATTTTCCCCCTCAAAACCTGCCGCCATTTTCCCCCTCAAAACCTGCCGCCATTTTCCCCCTCAAAACCTGCCGCCATTTTCCCCCTCAAAACCTGCCGCCATTTTCCCCCTCAAAACCTGCCGCCATTTTCCCCCTCAAAAACTGCCGCCATTTTCCCCCTCAAAAACTGCCGCCATTTTAACCCTCAAAAACTGCCGCCATTTTCCCCCTCAAAAACTGCCGCCATTTTCCCCCTCAAAAACTGCCGCCATTTTCCCCCTCAAAAACCGCCGCCATTTTCCCCCTCAAAACCTGCCGCCATTTTCCCCCTCAAAACCTGCCGCCATTTTCCCCCTCAAAACCTGCCTGCCTTTGCCCCCTCAAAATCTGCCTGCATTTTTCCCGTCAGAAACTGCCTTTTCCCCCTCAAAACCTGCCGGCAGTCTTCCCCCTCAAAACCTGCCGGCAGTCTTCCCCCCTAAATACCTGCCTGCACTTTTCCCCCCTAAATACCTGCCTGCACTTTTCCCCCCTAAATACCTGCCTGCACTTTTCCCCATCAAAAGCTGCCTGCATTTTTCCCCTCAAAACCTGCCTGCATTCTTCCCCCTAAATAACTTCATTTTTACCCTCAAAAACTGCCTCCAAGCCCTCACTATCCACCCCCCACCCCCAAATCTGCCCCTTTTACCTCAAAACTTCCCCCGTCCACTCTCCAACCCGACCCCTTTCACCCCCAAGACTCTCAAATCGGGTTTTATCCCCCTCGAAACCTGCCTGCCCTTTTCCCCCTCGAAAACTGCCTTCACCCCATCACTATGCGCCCCCCCACCCCCAAAGCCACCCCTTTTCACCCCAAAATCTGTCCCTTTTACCTCACAACTTGCCCCCCACACCCTCCAACCTGACCCCCTTCACCCCCAAGACTCACAAATCAGGTTTTTTCCCCCTCAAAACCTGCCTGCATTTTCCCCCTCAAAACCTGCCTGCATTTTCCCCCTCAAAACCTAACTGCATTTTTCCACTCAAAAACTGCCTCCACCCCGTCACTATCCACACCCCACCCCCAAATCCGCCACTTTTTACCCCCAAATCTGCCCCTTTTACCTCACAACTTCTCCCCCCAACCCCCAACCTGACCCCTTTCACCCCCAAGACTCGTAAATCGTGGTTTTTTCCCCTCAAAAAGTGCCTTTTCCTCCTCGAAACCTACCTTTTTTCCTCAAAATCCGACTTCGCCCCGTCACTATCCGCCCCGCACACCCCGAAACCGCCCTTTTTCACTCCAAAATCCGCCGCTCCCCGCCTTCCCCCCACCTGGTCGCGGTGAGCTGGGCGAGGCGCTCGGGAAGGGGAGGGCGTGGCCAGACGTGCCGTAACGTCCGCGCCCCCTCCACAGGGCGGGGACTTAAAAGGGCAACGCGTCATGGTCCTGGTGGGTCCACCTGACTTTTGGGGGTGTGCGGGGGGGGTTTAGGGCTCCCAAAGGATTTTTGGGGTCTGGGGGGTGTTTGAAGCCACTTTGAGCGTTTTGGGGTGCAGGAGGGGAGGGTCCCGGGGCGGGGTTGGGGTGCACAAGGGATATTGGGGTGCGGGGGGGGGGTTGGGGTTCAGGGGGTCCGGGGGGGGATCCTGGAGGGGTTTTTTTGGGGGGGGGGGCGTGGAGGGCTTTGGGGTGTTTGGGGTGATGAGAAGGGGGAGTCCCGGAGGGATTTTGGGGTGCGGGGGGGAGTGCAGTAAAGTGTCCGGGAGGGTGTTGGGGCGCAGGGGCGGTATTGGGGTGCTGGGGGGGGGGTACAAGCCCGGGGGGGGGTCAGTTTTGGGGTGCAGAGGGGAGTGCAGGGGGGAAGGTGTATTTTGCGGTGCCGGGGGGTGGGAAATTTTGGGGTGCTGGGGGGAGCTGTCCCAACACCAGGGTGGGGGTTTTGGGGTGCAGCCTGGGGGCGAGGGGGTGGGATGTGTGTGTGTGCCCCCCCCCCAAAAAAAAACAAAAAACAAAAAACCAACCCAAAACTCTCCTTTGGGTGTCCAGGGGCGGCGCTTGGGGTGGGGGGTGCACAGGGGGGACCCCAACTCCACAGGCCACCCAGTCCTGGGTCCCCAGGAGGACATTTTGGGTGGCCAGGGTTCTCCAAATGGGGGTCATGGGCCCCTCAACCCCCGGGCAGATGTGGGGTGTCCGTGGGCCCCTCAACCCCTGGGGTCCCCAGAAGACCTTCTGAGGTACCCATGGGTCCTCCCCCTCCCCCTCTCTCCCCTCCCCCGCAGTTCCAGCGCCAACACACGACTCTCCACAAGCTCAACGCGGTGGCTTTGCGGGGGGGGGGATCTAGGAGGGGGATGGGAGGGTGGGATCTATGGGGAATCTGTGGGGCAGCCTGGGGGATTTATGGGGCAGGCTTGGGAGGGGGTCCTGGACTCCTATGCGGTACCTTGGGGTCCCTATGGGGCACCTTGGGGGATTTATGGGTCACTCTGGGGTCCCTATGGGGCACCCTGGGGTACCCTGGGGGATCTATGGGGCACCCTGGGGTCCCTCTGGGGCCCCTTGGGGGATCTGTGGGTCACTCTGGGGTCCCTATGGGGCACCCTGGGGTACCCTGGGGGATCTATGGGGCACCCTGGGGTCCCTCTGGGGCCCCTTGGGGGATCTGTGGGTCACTCCGGGGGGCCCCGTCCCCTCCCTCCCAGGCGCAGCGGCTGGACCCACATTAAAGGACTTTGGGGACGTCCCGGCCTCCTCCTGCTTGGTGGGGGGGAGCGCCGGGACCCCCATCAGCTCCCAGTATGGACTGGGACAGCTCCCAGTACAGACTGGGTCCCCCGACACCCTCCCAGTACAGACTGGGCCTGTCCCAGTATAAAGTGAAGCCTCTGATCCCCATCCCAGTCCAGACTGGGCCCTTCCCAGTACAAACTGCTCTCCTTGGTCCAGTCCCAGTACAGACTGGGCCCATTCCCAGTACCAAGTGGAACCTCTGAACCCCTCCCAGTTCAGAATGGGCATCGTCCCAGTACAGACTGGGGCCCTTTTTTAGTACAAGCTGGTTCCCCTGGCCTCTCCCAGTACAGACTGGGCCCATTCCCAGTACAAACTGCTCCCCTTGGTCCACTCCCAGTACAGACTGGGCCACTTCCCAATCAGAACTGGACCCCTTTCTCCCCTCCCAGTACAGACTGGGCTGCCTCCCAGTAGAAACCGGATTTCCAGTGCCCTCCCAGTACAGACTTTTCCCCGTCCCACTACAAGCTGCTTTCCTTGGACCAGTTCCACTACAGACTGGGCCACTTCCTGGCCAGAACTGGATGCCCCAGCCCTCTCCCAGTATAGACTGGGCCTTGTCCCAGTACTAACTGGATCCCTTTAAATCCTCCCAGGAGAGACTGGCTGGCTTCCCAGTCCAAACTGGATGCCCACATCTCCTCCCAATCCGGAACGCGGTGGGTCCCAGTACAGACTGGGCGTCCTCCCAGTCCCAAGAGGATCCTTGGATCTCATCCCAGTCCAGGCTTGGCCCATCCCAGTACAACCTGGATCATCTTCCTTCCCCCCCCCACCTCCCAGTACAGACCAGGCTTCTTCCCAGTACTAACTGGTTCTCCTGGTCCCTTCCAGTACAGGCTGGGCCCTCTCCCAGTACAAACTGGATGCCCTAGTGCCTCCCAGTCCAAACTGGAGTCAGCCCCTGTACCCCCGGCCTCCCAGTACGACCATCTTGGAAACCCAGTTGAAGGTTGAAAGGGAATTTATGGGCAATATCCTCAGATTTTACTATTTTGGGAAAAAATAACGGTAATTGTTGGTCCCAGTTGGATTGAGTAAAGGAGTTGTAGAGAAATCGGAGATATTTCACATCCTTCCCGCCTCATTATTTTACCAATTTTCCCTCATTTTGCCTCAAAGCAGGAAAAAAACAAAAACAAAAACAAAAAACAAAAAACAGCCAAAGGACTCAAATCAGGGGCTACTTGAGTAAAATTAAAGATGACTGCTCAAAACGAACGAGAATTATGAATTTTTTTATTTCTGGGAGGGTGGGTGTGTGACGGGTTCGTTAGAGCGAGAAAAAAGTCACTTTGAGTCGAAAAATGAGGATTTTCACAGAAAATTGGTGGGTTGGACCCTAAAAATGGGGGGTTAGAGGAGAAAAATGAGGATTTTGACACGGAGAAGGTGGGTTTTGGGTTTGTGCCCTAAATGTGAGGGATTGTCTGTGAAAAATGAATGCTTGGAGTCTAAAAATGAGATTTTTTGGACCCTAAAAATGAGGGTTTAGTGTAGAAAAATGAGGATTTTTCACCCAGAATTGGTGACTGGGTTTGTGCGGCAAAGCTGAGCACGCACACGACCAATGGGATCGGGCAACGCCCGTTTATTCCAACTGATTCAGCCCTTTTATAACGTTCTCCCGCGCGCGTGAGCGACACGCGGTACAAGTCCTCGGGATTGGACGGTTAACTCAGCCCGCGCTTTAAACCTTCTTCTGATTGGATAAAAAGTGCCACATCAGCCGTGCCAGGCTTCTGCCTTGTGGAACATCCTCTTCCGTCCCAACCCCTGCCGGGGGTTGTTTGTCCCGTCGAGTTTCTCCCCCCTCACTCAGGGTCACGTCCTTATCGCGTTCTTGCTCGGCGGAGGCTCTTATCACTCTTGTTCTCACGCGGGATTGCTGACGCGGCCGTTCTCTCGCAGAAAGCCTCCAGAACCCCAACAGATCCCTCTTTTTGGTTTTGAGCAACCCGGATTTCTTGTGGGCCCTTTTGTACCGAATGTCTCACACGGGAAACCAAGCACGGCAAAATGACAGCAAGCACGATAACAAGAATTTTAATTCCCCTTTGTAACGACTCTTCCAACCATCCTGCGATTCCCGATGAAGCAAACCGTTCTGATAGGGGTGATGTTACAGCCGTTAACTTCTGCGTGTCATCCTTCCGTTTTCTCCGATTCTCACCGATAGATACCGACGGGTCGGATAAATTCATACAGCGCATTCCTTCAAACTCTTCACACCCTTGGGCTAAAAGCAGAAAATCAGCGGCAGCCCTGTCCCGCAGTACAGCACGCCCAAGGCTCTCCACGCCCGTGGCCAAAGCACCGATTACATTCGATGTCAAGTTCATTTGTTTAGCCGTCCAACATGCAAAACGAGTGACGAGTTGTAATCCCTTTTTGGTCCCAGCTGGAGACACTTGCCAAAAGGCTGCGGTGCCCACGCGCCGCTCTCCTGCTAACAAACATCTTGTTTTCAACAGCTCAGCTTCTTTATCTCCTTGCTACGCACGCCGTTTCTCAGCCCCTTGGCCGTGCAGGTGTTCCTCACCCCAGCTCCAGCCTGTTGTTACAGCGAGGCCACACGGGCTGGATCGCTCACGACACGTCCGTTGTTTTCGAACCGTTCCACCAATCCCTCTTTTTGTTTTTGGGGCCATCCAGACCCCTTTTATTGTTCGGTCCATCGTTTTCACAAAACGCTTCCACACGGAGCTCAACATCATCAAAAGGTTACAATGACCATCGAAACGGTTATTCAATATAAAACCAAATCCTTGAACCATCTAGTGACGTTTTAGCCCAATCACTATTAAATACTCTTCCTTCTTCAAGACGTAAACCCGTCGCGTGAGCATCGCTACAAAACCAAGTGTCATTTCCTGGTGCTGCTGAAGGAGTCTCGACTGTCTGATTACACCAGCCATGTGTCAGAGTTGTGTGAGGCCGATGCCTCCCAGATCTCCCATTTCTTTGTTTCTTGCGGCGCCTGCAAGACTTGTTGGAGAGCTGTATCAGTCAGGGCTGAGACAAACTTTAAAACATAACGTACGTAGAATAGTTCTACAGAAGGTTAAAAGAATACAGCCCTTATAATTACTAGTTAAAAAGAGTAGGTTAATTTGACTCCCCAAAATTAAGGGATATAACTAAATACTACAAAAATAAACAGTGAGGAAAATACGGAGCAGCACACTTAATTAATAGAAGTACTAATGCTCAGATCCGCAATTGTTGGGGAACCCTGGGTGCAGCGAGAATTCAGAGTGCCCTTCCTCGCGAACCGGAAACCCTACGCGATGCGTCCATCCGTAGGGGAGGCATCCAACGTCGCTGCAAGCAGGTCCGGCCTCTAAATCAACAGGGCAAAATAACTGGCAATTTTTTTTATTTTTTTTTTGAGAGGAAACATCTGATTTCATCCTCCTGTTGGGTTCCACCCCGAGCCTGGCCAGTACTCCAGGGGGAAACCAAGGGAGTTTCTAATAAGGTTAAACACTTGAGCTCTTAATTCTTAATATTGCTAAACAAAGAAAGTGGAATACATACATTCTTACAGCATCTTATCCTTATTAATAACCGTATTTTATCTAAACTACATTTTGCACAAGTGACTAGTAAGCCTAGATATTTCATTAAGGAGTTACAATTACTGTTAGCATTTTCTCCCAAAAGAATTGGCAGCTGTAGTGTAGTTTGTCCTGTT